>NW_027532607.1:4044217-4084097 GCF_008692635.1 Crocuta crocuta | reverse complement strand
GGCAAGAGAGGAAGGGGAGAGGGGGAGGGAGGGAGGGAGGGAGGAAGGAAAGACGGAAGGGGGGGTAGGGAGAGAGAGGGAGAGAGAGAATATCCTAAACAGGCTCCATGCTCTGCACAGAGTTCAACACGGAGCTCAATCTCACAACCCTGGGAACATGACCTGAGCCAAAATCAAGAGCTGGACACCCAAGAGCCAGAGCCACCCAGGTGCCCCAGGATTTGGGGTTTTTGGGGTTTTTTTTGTAAACACCTTTTTATTTGCTCAGATCTCAAGGCAGAAGGCCAATATCAATTAGCTTATGATCTTCAGTTTATACTGACATCTCCAGAGAAAGCAGTCAAATTTCATATTGCTACAACTTCTATAAATTTGCAATCAAACCTATTGATTTTTGACATTTAAAATCCTACTAGATACATATTGTTTTTGTTTCCTTTAGTCAGTCTTGAGTTCCATGTCTTTATAGCACTTCAAGGTAAATACCAGCTAAGCCCAATCTTTAAATAACAAATTGTTTCTATTTTTAAATAAGTCATGTGGAATCATAAATAATGGGACCTTTGTTTGCTTTTCCTAGATGGATTTTTTTAAAATAATATCAGTTCATTAGCCAAAAAGAATACTACTTTGGTTACATAGCAAAGTTGATTATAAACAAAACTTAGGTCACTTCTTCCAAAAGTACAGTCACAAAACAAGACTCAAGTGATATTTGTGGCCTTGTGACATGATTATAAATATTAGAAATAAAAATTCATATATAAATACATAACATATCTGTCTCTGTGCATGAATATCAGGTATAAAGCTAGTAATTCAATTAAGGCAATAAAAAAGAAGAAAGCCAAAACTCTTAATAAAATGAAAGGTCATCTTATTTTACATTCTCATGTTAAAAGTCTCAAACATTTATAACTGTCTTCCTTTATCCTTAGAAATTAAAAAGACTACATATACGCAAGAAAGGAAATGGCTTTTAAGTTAATTAGAGCTCACTGCTTCTCAGTTAATTCACAATAAGACAAAGAAAATAACATTTTCTTTAAAGCCTATCTAATTGTAGCAAAACAAACAGTATCTTTATCCAGCTTAGGAGGTCATTCATGATGACGGTCTTCCCTTATTCGTTGGTATGTGAGATATGTTACTAGATTTGGAACGGGAAGGTAATCTACAGGAGGTCAAGGTTTACATCTGCACTTCTGCTCCTCCTTCCAACTGTCTGGAGCGCCCTCATCTCAATCTCCATGACACTGGCACCTTCTCAATCCTCAGCTCCTGGCTCAGCTGTCTCACCCCTCTGATCACCTAATCCAGTTATTTTTCCATGACAGAAAGCTTATTTTTTTCCCCTCATACCACTTTCCTCAATGTGAATTATACCTAGAGCTGTTTAATTAATTTATTTGATCTCTCTCCTCCCCTAGACTTGAACCTCCCAGACCACAGGTGTCCTGGCCAGTGCTGTACTCCTGGCACCAAGCAAAGAACCTCACACACAGCACATGCCGATTTTGAGCCAATCAATCACTTTTCATGGCTTCCATTTAAGAGAAAAGCTAGCAAAAATAGCTGTTTTTAAAATGAGACATCTAAGGGGAGCCAGGGTGGCTCAGTCAGTTGACTGTCCGACTTCGGCACAGGTCATGATCTCACGGTTCATGAGTTCAAGCCCCGTGTCGGGCTCGCTGCTGTCAGCACAGAGCCCGCTTCGGATCTTCTATCTCCCTCTCTCTCTCTGACCATTGCCTGTTTGTTTTTAAATAAACATTTTAAAAATAATGAAAAGCCAAATGAGACATTTAAATAAAAATACTTTTATATGCCTAGATTAGGAATAGAAATGAGACATACAAAGCTGGGGGCCTAACAGATGCCCCTGCTGTCCCCTGGCCTTTCACCGCCCTTCAAGTGCTTCACCAGAGCATATTTTTGTTCACCATTTACCCTGATAGACATTATTTCCATCTCCTAAATTCCATTTCCTAAAAATAGTCCTTAAATCAGACTTCTTTAGTTGCTTCAAAAGAAAAAGCCTTGAGGGGCGCCTGGGTGGCTCAGTTGGTTAAGCATCCAACTCTTGGCATGTGTTTAAACATTAAAACTTCCCAGCCATCTTTCTGTTGGTTGGCCAGAGACCACTAACGAGAAGCAGGAACTGGAGACCTGAGGTGCCGAGGAGCCGCGAGGAGCAGGGCCCGGGGGTGTGGCTGAGCCGGGCTACAGAAGAAGGCCGAGAGGATCCACTACCCCACCTGCAGCCTTGTCCCTGGCTGATGCCCAGCGATTTTCCAATGTTAACAGAGAACACTTACTAGCCAGACTGAGTTAAGCTCTTCTCAAAGAGATCCATGTAATAGTCTTACCTCTGTTTCTGTGAGAAGTGTTTTTAGTCTTGTCAAATCTTTTGTTACCATCCCATTCTGAAAAAGGTGAATGAAAAATGCAAAACCCAGTTAGTTTATTAGTTCTTTGCTATGGGGGCATAACTCAATTCCTCCACTGTATCTAAGGTTTATCTGTAAAAAGACAATATTATCCTCATCTCTCAACCCACTACCATTAGTTATAATAATAAAGCTAACCATCTGTAAGGAAGGTTTAAAAAGTTAACAGGACAAAATATACAGTGTGGCCTAAAACCCTGTATTCACCTTGTATGAGAGTTTAAAATCAATTCAATGAAGTATTCACAATGGATATCACAGGAAAGCAAGATTCCATGGGCAAAGAGAAAAATAAACCTAAACGATGTTTTAGCTTTTTTCTCCCCTAAAACTAATGGACTCGTATTGACAAAATGGTGAACTCGATCAGTTACCCATGACTCAGATTCACATAAAACGATTACTGCATTTTAAAAATAGCTCATTAATAAACCAGTTGAAGGAAAACAGGCAAAACAGTCACTCTTCTGAAGTTCAAATTTCACTTAGATATAAAAGCAAGTACTTCTTCCTAGTTTTAAATTTAAAAACTCACAGGTAAAACTGTGTAATATGCTTAACTTATAAAGAAAACTTCCTTAAGAACAGAATTACCTTAGATGAACATATAAGGGATAGGAAGCAAAAAGAATATAAAAACAGGGAGGGGACAAAACGTAAGAGACTCTTAAATATGGAGAACAAACAGAGGGGTTGCTGGAGGGGCTGTGGGAGGGGGGAGGGGCTAAATGGATAAGGGGCATTAAGGAATCTACTCCTGAAATCATTGTTGCACTACATGCTAACTTGGATGTAAATTTAAAAAATTTAAAAATAAACAATAAATAAATAAACAATAAAATTAAAAGGACAGAATTACCTTAATAATAAAGAAGAGATATATTCCTCATCATCTATTTAGAACTAAATACCTATAGAATTTTGCTGGATTAGTAATACAGTTTAGTTTTATGTCCACTTATAAATTTGGTGAAATCAAAAACCAATGTTAAACCAATTAAACAATTCACTACACAGTAATCCCTCAGAAAGTAACTCAATTACCTCCTGAGATGGGTCATTACGTTATATTCTGCAGTATAACAAGTACTTTCCTAATTTCTTCTTTTTCCCAACCAAATATATTTATCTGCAGTGAAAACACAACGTCGCCTCAGATTTTCACAATATGTATCGATTCAGGAGACTAAATGAGGTACAGAAAATTCATGCCGGCTTTCACTGTTTTGCACAGATTTCTCAGAAATATCCACAAATTTTGTAACAGTAACCAAATAAGGAAAAAAAGTCTTAAAATATTTTTCTTCCAATTTCTATATATTGGCAATGCTAAAGTTCCAAAATGTTGTCTTTCAATTATCTCACCTAAAACCAAACAAAAACTCAAGAAAATGCTACATGAACAATTTTATCCTGGAGGGCTGGGTGGCTCCCTTTGTTAAGCATTGGACTCGATTTTGGCTCAGGTGATGATCTCACCATCTCTGAGAGCACGGAGCCTGCTTGGGATTCTCTCCTTCTCCCTCTCTCTGCCCCTGCCCTGCTCATGCACGAGCTCTTTCTTTCAAAATAAATAAACTTAAAAATAAAATGTATCCCAAAGTCTGAATGGAATCAGATCTTTCCATCAGAGTGATAAGAGTGGAATATTAACTCACACACGAACATCTTCAGAAACAGAATTATTACTTTAGATAAATTTAAACATTTTATAAAATAAATAATTGGGTTTAAGAACCCTATATAATCACATGTCCACAGAAGCATTTTAAAACCCCAAAATAAGGGGTGAGCCTGGCTGGCTCAATCCATAGAGCAAATGATTCTTGATCTCAGAGTGGTGAAATAAAGCCCCACATTGAGCCTAGAGCTTACTTAAAAAAATAAATCCATCCCTAAAATATTCCCAGGTTCTATTAAATCACATCTCTAAAGAAAATTATCTAGGGGCATCTGGCTGGCTCACTCGACGGAGCATGTGACTTTTGATCTTGAGGATGTGAGCTGGAGCCCAACGCTGGATGTAGAAATTACTTAAAAATAAAAATAAAAAAATCTTTGGAGCATCTAGGTGGCTCTGTCGGTTAAGTATCCGACATCAGCTCAGGTCATGATCTCATGGCTCATGAGTTCGAGTCCGGTATCAGGCTCTGTGCTGATGACTCTGAGCCTGGAGCCTGCTTAGGATTCTGTGTCTCCTTCTCTCTCTGCCCACCTCTGCGCACGCTCACTCGCTCACTTGCTCGCTCTCTCTCTCTCTCTCTCTCAAAAATAAATACACATTTAAAAAAAAACCTGTCTTTAAAAATAAAAAAAATCTTAAAAGAAACACTTAGTTATCTTAAATTTTCAAAGTTTTTAAAAGTACCTGTAATTCTCATATATAGTATCACAAACTGCTACAAGAATATGAAGATTAAGCATCAGTTTGTTGAACAGAAACTTTGATTTCTGATAGGAGGAAATAAGAGGAAAAGCACAAACTGAATTGCTATTTCCCACCACACGCCTGAGGAGTTAAGTGAATGGAGCCATTTTGGACATTCAGGATCGGAGTTCATCAACGTACCAGGGACTCTCCCGTCAGTGACTTGGCGAGAATGCTGGATACGGGCTGGAGCTTTCCCTTCAGCTGCATGCAGCAAAGCACTGCCTGGAAGGCACCATCTCCCTTGGCCAGGCCTTCCCCCAGCACTGTCAGGAAGAAACAGCCAGCATTAACCATGTAACATTTGATGCCCATGTTTTCTTGATAACAACGTCAGTACACTATCACAAGGATGACGTCTTATATGCTAAAAGAACGACTTCAAGGGGTGCCTGGGTGGCTCAGTCGGTTAAGCGTCCAACACTTGACTTCAGCTCGGGTCATGATCTTGTAGTTCGTGGGTCTGAGCCCTGCATTGGGATTTGTGCTGAGAGCACAGAGCCTGCTTAGGATCCTCTCTCCTTTTCTCTCTACCCCTTCCCTACTCTCTCTCTTTCAAAATAAATAAAAACTTAAAAAAAAAAAAAACTTTCAAGTACTAGAGGAAAGCAGTGATATTTCTGTTCTGTCCAAGATATGCATAAAGACAAAAATATAGGAAGGAACCTGGGAGGCTCAGTCAGGCATCCAACTTGATTGTGGCTCAAGTCATGATCTCACAGTTCATGGGATCAAGGCCCACATTTAGGCTCTGAGCTGACACTGCAGAGCCTGCCTGAGATTCTCTCTCCTCCCCTCCTCTGCTCATTTGGTCTAAAAATAAATAAATAAATATTTGGGGGGAAAAAAAGAAAACATAGGACACTCCACATATCTAACTCACTCTAGCCTATAGCCAGTTGGATCACACAAAAATCACAAGAAGAATTAACTCTAAAGCTCTCTCTTCAGTGAAAACTATGGTACAACCTATGATTCCTGGATAAATGAGGGCTATTAAATGGCAGAAACATTCTCTGAATAAAATGTCCACATTGTCAACAGTGACACAAGACTCAGTGAACTTAAAATGTGTAAGAATAGAAACTACACATCTCAACATGTGGTATTCTGAGCAGTTAAGAGTTAGCTTTTATCAAAACCAGCAAGATTAACTAAGAACCCAAATGTCACGTGGCCATAGAAAATACTAATCAAACTGTGTGCAAGTGTTTACAGATTTAATACAATCACAAGAGCACATATGTGTAACAATATAGAATATACTCATTTTTATGTCATGTCATCTGAGATGATTTCTCAACAGCAACTGTAACGGCTCAACGAGTAAAACAATCTGTGTCTTTCTCTTCACTGCTAAGTCCAAGACTCTATTTTTAGTTTGCACACACTTTAGCTTCCTTTGCAAGAAAATCATTTGCTGAAGTAAAATATTTTGGAAACTGCATTTTTTTCTATTTCCAAGGAAATGTTTAAGTATCAGTATAATGTACTATGTATTTAAGGTCTATAGGGTCTGTTCATGATGTTTTTGTTCTGGTTGTACTGAACATATCCTTCAGCTATATTGTTCAATTTTTCCATTACACAAATAACATTATAACAACACTAATAAAATTCTACAGAATAATTCCCCATAGGTTCATCACTCAACTAAACAGACTGTGTTCACTTATTCATGTTCTCTTCCAATTTTTATCAATATTTACGTAACTGTTCCATGATTATAACTGATATGAATATAACAGTTTGTATTCTGCTTTATTTCCCCTTCACACATTCAAGATCTTGCATGTTCTGAGGGTTTGTTTACCATATTACTGTCTATATAGCATTCCAACAAGTAGACAGACCAACGACTTCACTACTCCCTGGCCCCAGAACAATTCCAATTTTTAACTATTGAAACTAACATGATAACAAACATCCTTATGTCTCTATCTTTTATTAAAGCAGATTACTAGACTGAAAGTTGCAGTCTCTCTGTATTCAAGGTAGCACTCAATTACTTTTAATGCAGGCCAACCTGTTGTCTCATACTATCCACGTTACAGGTCTACTCAACTGTCCTTGGATAATTCCAGTAAGTGATTAACTCCAACACAATATCATTAAGAATGTCTTGAACATCTTATAAAATTCCCCAGTAAGCCCACATCTCCCACAGCTCCTACTATTCCTAAAACTATTCAAAAAGGACCATTGGTAGGGAGGGAGGCAAACCACAAGAGNAAAAAAAAAAAAAAAAAAAAAAAAAATTAAATACAGAGAACAAGCTGAGGGTGGACAGGGGGTTGGGGGACACAGAAAATGGGTGATGGGCACTGAGGAGGTCACTTCTTGGGATGAGCACTGGGTTGTTGTATGTAAGCCAATTTGACAATAAATTAGATATATATATAAAATAGGACCATTGGCAAGGCACTTTAGCTCTCTGGCCCTCAGTGTGGTCATCTGTAAAATAGAAACATGTGTAAGTTTGTTGTAAGGATCAAATAATATACTGCAAATAAAATGCTCTGAAGAAAAAAATAAAAGTCCTACTAAGGGCTGGACTATTCACCTTCACAACATAGTTCCTACCCTGTAAAATGAAGGTGACAGGAGCTACCTAATAAGGTTACAGTAAAGATTGTGTTAATTATGTCAAGTAGGAGACTAGCACAGTCTCCTCCTAAGAGTCCCCTAGATGTTACCTTCCCCTTCTAAAAAGTATAAAGTGGTACTGAGAACTGCTAAGGAAATATCCTAGTTCCTTCTCAGTAATCGGGTATTACAAAACTAGCTGTCAAAAGCTAAAGAATGTCTCAGGGAAAGGAAAAATATCTAAAAATATTTCAACCTCAGGTGATTATGTCTTGTTTAAAGAGTATTAAGTCATATATGTTACAAAGCCTTTTCTAGATATTTAGTTTTGTACAAAGTATTTGCTGAATTTTACTGTGCAAAAGCTCTTGCATTACACTGATGTTTGAAGGCCTCAAGATTTGTCAAAATTATGTTTCGTTTTTTCTTTTTCTCCCTTTTTTCTTTTTTTGACAAGAATCAGTACTAATGTACTTTTTTCCAACTGTTGCCCTAAACTGCAATTCGGTTTATCTTGTAGGATCCCATATGAAGAACTGCCACAAAAAAAGTCAACAATTATAGATAAAAAAACTCTCCTGCTCTTGTATCCTATAGCGAAATTAAAATTGCAATACTGCCAACCTGGTCCCTTATTATCTGTAATATCTTGAAAAAGCTTGAAGGAAAACAAAATATAGCCCCGTGTATTATTAAACTTGCCTTAGCTATAATGATTGAATTTGCCAAAAGGGAGGACATTAAAAATGTAATCTGGGGCACCTGGGCGGCTCAGTCGGTTGAGTGTCTAACTTCAGCTCACGGCCTCACAGTTTGTGAGCTCAAGCCCCCCCCCCCACATCGGGCTCACCGCTGTCACCCGCTTCAGATCCTCTGCCCCAACTCTCTCTCCCTGCCCCTTCCCCACTTGCACTCTCTCTCAAAAGTACAAAAACGTTAAAAAAAATTTTAAGTAAACTTCATTTTTTAAAAATGTAATCTAATCTTGAGTAACTGTAAAAATGTTACAATGTCTTGCAGAAAAATTCTCTTCCCACCACTATTTGCAAGAGTTTACTATAAGCACACAACTGTTCCCAAACCGAACTGCCCCTTTCTTTCTCCTGAGTTACCAAGGAGGAGACCTGAACGCCTTACCTCTGCTGCTATATTCAGGTCTCTACTCCTTCTATCTTCAGTTTCCGTAATATGCACTCCTTGAAATGTTTTAGACAGAAACTGAGTAATATTAAAAGAATATTCATCCAATTGTTTCAACCAAATAGTCTCTCTTGGGGTCTGATCACCTCTGGCTATCAAAAGGAGACAATCAACAATTAAAATGTAATTCCTCTTCCTTAAATTACATGCAATGAGAAAGCTGACTTAAAATAAGTCTAAGTACAGTAAACATTGAGTATGATTCTGTATTTTTTCAGTCACATCACCATATTAGGTTATTTGTCTCATCAAGTCCTTAGTTATATTTTTTTTTTAATGTTTTTTTATTTATTTCTAGGAGAGAGAGAGAGACAGCGTGAGCAGGGGAGGGTCAGAGAGAGAGGGAGTCACAGACTGAAACAGGCTCCAGGCTCTGAGCTGGCAGTCAGCACAGAGCCCGACGCGGGGCTCGAACCCACGAACCGCGAGATCATGACCCAAGTGAAAGTCGGACGCTCAACCGACTAAGCCACCCAGGCGCCCCAAGTCCTTAGTTATTTCTAAAATCTTTGGGTGGCTCGATCACTTGAGTGTCTGACTTTGGCTCAGGTCGTGATCTCACGGTTCGTGAGTTCAAGCCCCAAAGTGGGCTCACTACTGTCAGCACAGAGCCCACTTTGGATCCTCTGTCTCCCTCTCTGCCAGTCCGTCACTCACACTCTCTTAAAAATAAACATTAATTAATTAATTAAATCTTTTCTTGAAAAGCTAAACCTAATCAAGGTATTTTTCCAAAATTTTCAATGTATAACAAATGAGGCAAGAATACACAATAGGGAAAACAGTCTCTTCAATAAATGGTACTGGGAAGGGGCACCTGAGTGGCTCAGTCAGTTAAGCGTCTGAGTTGAACTCAGGTCACGATCTCACAGTCTGTGAGTTCGAGCCTCACATCAGGCTCTGGGGCAACAGATCAGAGCCTAGAGCCTGCTTCAGATTCTGTGTCTCCCTCTCTCTCTGCCTCTGTCCTGCTCATGCTCTGTCTCTCTATCTCAAAAATAAAATAAAAACAGGGGAGCCTGGGTAGCTCAGTTGGTTAAGCGTCCGACTTCGGCTCAGGTCATGATCTCACGGTTCGTGGGTTCGAGCCCCATGTCAGGCTCTGTGCTGACAGGTAGCTCAGAGCCTTGAGCCTGCTTAAGATTCCATGTCTCTCTCTCTGACCCTCCCCTGCTCACACACTGTCTCTCTCAGAAATAAATAAAACATTAAAAAATTTTTAAAATAATAAAATAAAAACATTTTTAAAATAATTGATCAAAAAATAAAATTAAATAAATGGTATTGGTAAAACTGGACAGCTATATGCAAAAGAATGAAACTGGACCACTTTCTCATACCATACACAAAAACAAATTCAAAACGGATTAAAACCTAAACATAAGAAGTGAAACCATAAAACTGTTGGAAGAAAACATAGGCAGTAATTCTTGGACATTGGCCTTAGCAACATTGTTCTAGATACGTCTCCTTAGGCAAAGGAAACAAAAGCAAGAGTAAACTATTGGGACTAAACCAAAATATAAAGCTCTTGCACAGCAAAGGAAATCACCAACAAAAATAAAAGGCGGGGCACCTGGGTGCCTCAGTTAGCTAAGCACCCCACTCTTGATTTCAGCTCAGGTCATGATCTCAGGGTTCATGAGATCAAGCCCCAAGTCAGCCTCTGCGTTGACAGCACAAAGCCTGCTTGGGATCCTCTCTCCCTCTATACACCCCCCCTCCTTGGATGTGCTCATGCTGTCTCTCAAAATAAATAAACTTAACAAAAAATTATGATTCTAATTGAGTTCCTGGCTTGGAAAATATCAGTCATAAAAACTATTTTAGGGACGACCAAGTAGACTTGATTAGAGAGTGGGTTTTTGGTAATATGAGGGAATTTCTGTCAATTTTTTTAAGTTTACTTATTTATTTTGAGACAGACAGAGACAGCATGAGGGGAAGGGCAGAGAGAGAGGGAGGGAGACAGAGAATCCCAAGCAGGCTCTGTGCTGCTAGCACAGAGCCCAAAGCGGGGCTCACCCTCACAAAACCATGGGGAATCACTGCCCATTTTATTTGTTAATAATATTAACAATACTGTGGTTATGCATTTATGGCCTTATTTAAATACCATGGTGTCTATCATTGTGTTTAAATATTTCAAAAAAAGTTAATATGGTCAAATGTTACAATCTAAGTTCTGAGAATATGAATGTTTATTAAACTCTTTCTTCTATTTTCCTATGTATTTTAATTTCTTCAGAATCGAAAGCAAATTTTAATGCTTTTTAATTCTATAACAAAGACTGCCCGCCTGATTTCCTAACCCAGTCTGAGAAAGTGAAATCAGAAGGTCAGAAGTGGCAAATGGAAAAGGGGAAGGTAGTTAAGATGGGGCTTGTTGAGAGTTGCAAGGAATGCAAACTGACAGCCTCACAGAAAGGGAACAGATGTCAAAACAACACAGCTCTGTCGGTTAGGCATCTGACTCTTGATTTCAGCTCAGGTCAAGATCTCCCAGTTTGTGGGACTGAGTCCCACACCGGGCTCCACACTGTCGCTTGGGATCCTCTCTCCCTGCCCCTCCTCTGCTCATGCTCTCTCAAAATATATAGATAAACTTAAGAAAAAGTACAGTATATAAAAGGCCAACGAAAGGTTGGGGCCAGCAGGATACAAACCATTCCACAGTTCTCCGGCATTGCAAAGCAGTATAATAATTAACAGACTGAGATTCTTGACTTTTTATTACTAACTCACTGCCTAACCACGGTATTTTACTTCACATGACGTTACCAAAAGTTGAAAAAGAAAAAAAAATCATCTAATAGCAAGACTCTACACCTAGCAACACACACATATAAACCTGGCTGATATTCCTGAATGTCTATGTCAAGTGAACAAACTTTATATACACTGCTCTGGCATTTTAGCAAGCACTTTCCATGTGCTTCCGTATCACACAGATGGTAACAAGGAATGCATAGAATTTCTTTAAAAGAACTCCTCCATTACTGGAAGCTAACTGATTTTTCACTTTTACACACAGTACTGCAATGAACACCATTCCACATATAATTCCTTCTTTCTTTTGGTTTATTTCCTTGGGATAGCATCCCAGAAATGAGATTAGTGGGTCGAAGGGTATAAACATATTACCAAGTTGCATTCCTCTTCACACTCCACCAACATAAGAGTATACTTATTTCATTACTTCATCCTAGACCTTGATTAAGCTTTTTTTCCCCAGCATCACAGAGATATAATTGGTATACAAAACCTGCATATAATTAATGTATACAACCTGGTGAGTCTGTACATACATACACACTCATGTTCCTATCATCACAATACAGGTAATAAACATGTCTGTCACCTCCAAAAGATAACTGGTTAAACATTTATTTTAGTAATTCAGAAGCTGTAAAGAAGTATCTAACTTCAAAAATGCTAAATGAAGGAGCATCTGGGTGGCTCAGTTAAGCATCTGACTTCAGCTCAGGTCACGATCTCATGGTTTGTGAGTTCAAGCCCCACGTCAGGCTCTCTGCTGACAGCTGGGAGCCTGGAGCCTGCTTCGGACTCTGGGTCTCCCTCTCTCTCTCTGACCCTCTCCTGCACATGCTCACTCTCGCTCTCTCTCTTTCTCTCTCTCTCTAAAAAATTAAACAAACATTAAATAAAAGAAATGCTAAATGTAACAACGGAAAAATGCAACATTTCCCGGGTGCTCTTCACTAATAAGCATTTACTCTCCGGTGACTTCTCACAAACCATTTAACCACCTTCTGGGATTTTGTACGGGTCCAAAATGAGAAGACTGCACTCCACCTCACTAATCCCCAAGGGAGCAAAAATTAAAGAAGGGGTATCCATTTCTCACACATCAGACTGGCAAAATATCAAGACTGGCAGGTTCCAGTGTTCGTGAGATTACAGGGCACAGCCACACGCATGCACCGCTGGTGGCGGTGTGCATCTGAAACTCACCTAACGGTGTCTGTTAAAACTGTAAGCATATAATTTTAACCCACATATCCAACTTTTAAAACTCCTTCACCCAGATATCCAGCTTTTAAGCCGATCCTACAGAAACAAGTAACACTAAGAAAGAATATATTTTTATTACAGGAAGGATTATAATGACAAACTAGAACACAAGAAACACTTGAATGCCTACCAATATGAGAATTTTTGAGGAAGTATGAAACATTTATGGAATATTAAGCAGTAATTGGAACTGGTGAAACTTAGAAAGATATCCATGATAGGCACCCAGGTGGCTCCGTGGGTCCAGCATCCGACTCTTGATCTTCGCTCAGGTCATGATCTCATGGTTCATGAGTTCAAGCCCTGCATC
Source organism: Crocuta crocuta (assembly GCF_008692635.1). Taxonomy (NCBI): domain Eukaryota; kingdom Metazoa; phylum Chordata; class Mammalia; order Carnivora; family Hyaenidae; genus Crocuta; species Crocuta crocuta. The sequence goes on along the minus strand of NW_027532607.1, from coordinate 4,071,088 downwards.
AGGCTCTGCGCTGACAGTGCAGACCCTGCTGGGGATTCTCTCACTTCTCTCTCTTTGCCCCTTCCCCGCCTGCTCTGTCTCTCTCAAAATAAATAAATAAACTTAAAAAAATTTTTGTTAATCGAAATTTTTAGAAAAGATCTATGATCTGTTGGTACGTAAAATGAATTTGTTTTAATTTTTAAAGGAAAACCCCTATTTATATATGATAAGCATTTGTGTTTATCACTATAGAGAAAGGTACCAAAGATACAGCAAAGTAATAACGATTTCTTCAGATGGGATAAAAAGGGGAAATGATTCCCTTCTTCATATTCCTCTCTGTTATTTGACTTACTATTATTTGGCTTGCTGGTAATTTGATTTTTGTTGTTGTTGTGGGTAATTTTAAATGTCCAGAGACAGTAAAGATTCTGTTACGGGAGGTTCACCTTCTTCAATGAATGGTTAAATTATGTCCAATATGCCACAGGAGTGTGCCAGAGAGTTTTTTGACGTTTACAACAAAAGCAGTTAATACTCTTAAAAGCTTTGATACAAAGGAGTAATTTAAAAAATCAACTTCTGTTTGACACTGCAGCACCCCTCCCCCAAATTACGGATAAATGAAACATTATATTATTCAAATCACAGCTGTGCAAAACTTCCCACCACACACTGAACCCCTTTTCCCATTGACTCCTAGATTCATTCCAGTGACCTGGCAGTAATCATGAAGAAAAGGATTCCTATTCTATGAGTGCCCAGAGAGTAAAAATCTTTTTAAGTAATTTCTCACCCAAAGAAAACAGAAAAAAGCACTAAAGAGCATGCTAATCGGTCTCTCTTCTCTGAGGGAAACCTACGGAAAGGAAAAAACATTTTGGGATGGACAGACAAGCCTTTCAATTTATCCAAGCTTAACATCTTACTCAATGTGTGTTACAGGTCTTAAACCTCAGCTCCTACTGCCTAAAAATACTCACACAAACTCTAAAAGGGCACTATCAGTGTTCTCACTCATGGCGATGAGCAACGTTCAGCTGTACACGCGTCACAGCGGCAAAGTCGTCATCCAGATCAGTTACTAGTAACCGCAGTAAAGAGGGGTTTTCAAACGTTATACTCTCTCTTGAAATTAGCATATTAGAAAATCAAATCTTAAACACTGCTCAATTTAAATAACTCAAAATGTTCAAAGCAGAAAACGGTCCGGTTCTTAAACATACCATGCCTACAATCTTCATCAGCTTGCCCATAGTTTTTCTGCAAAATAAAAGATACAAGGTAAAATTAAGTAGTTCAAGGGCAGCTTAAAACAGCGATTTTTATTAAAAGAAAAAAAAAACACCTCAGCTTTGTTTCAAAGTTTCATTGTTCATGTTTCAGATGTAATATTCACAGAGTAAAAGTAACTCATGTAGTCCACAGACACGATAACGTTCTTCCCCGGCCATTACTCGCTCTCCTCCTCCTCACCTTCCCCGGCTCCGCATCACCAGAGCCTCCTCCCTCAGGATCACCCTCGGCCAACGACTTCACTCAGCAAACAAAGCGCCGAGAAGAGACTTTCCAAGGACTGTCCCCCCACGTCGGCCGCTTCCCGCGCACTCTCTGCCTTCCGCCTGTGACGAGGCCGGCCCTCCAGGCCCCCCTCTGAGGCCGGCTGTGCCACCCGTGGGGGCCCGCCCTACGGCTCCGGGAAGCCCCTCTATTCCTCCTACACCACTGACCTGCTGCTCTCCACCGATTCCGTCCTTTGAACAAACACGCTGCGATTTCATCCATCTTAAAAAAATCCTTCTCGTGACTTCACTTCTCCCACCAGCTGCCACTCACTCACACTTTTCTACGCCTCTTTCGGACAAAACCCCTCAGGAACTGTCTACACTCAGGTGCTTCAACTCCTTCCCGGGACTCGCTCTCAAACTCCCTTCAGTCGGCACTCCACGGGAGCCGCGGTCGTGCAGCTCGCCGGCCACCTCCCTGCACCCAGCTGGACACGCGGTCTACGTTTACTCGTTCCCGTCCGGGTGGCCCGCCACATCTCCGTCGCCTCTCCACTCCCACTGCTGCACTCCCAGCAGTCGCCCCTGCTCGCCCCTCCCTCACTTGGATCCACCTTCCCTACTTGGCTATGGGGACACGGCCCCCCCTCAGTTTTCCTTTACGTCGAGGGTTGCTCTTCAGGCTGCTGTGCTGGTTCCTCTTCCCCCACGTCTTCGCGCTGCAGTGCCACAAGACTAAGTCCTCGGTCCTCTCCTCTTCTCCCCGCACACCCATCCCCTTCGTGATCTGACCCAGCCTCAAGACTTTACATATCATCTACAGGCCACCAACTCCTGAGGCAGTATCCCTGGCCCAGACCCCTCTCCCAAACCGCACAGCTGCCCTACCCGACTGCTACCTCCACATCCCCAGCTGGGTATCTAAATGACATCTCAGACTCCGCATGTCCAAAACTGAACTCCCACCGGGCCCCACGAAACCTGTGCGCCACCTACAGCCTTGTCATCTCAGTTGAGGAAACTCCACGTTCCAACTGCTCAGACAAAATAACATCGAAGTAAGGAGTCCGTGACCGCTTTCTCTCTCTCGCTCCGGGAACTCCATGTTAGGAGTTAGGAAATCGGACTAGGTCTACTACCTTCAACTTAGAACCAGAACCAATGCACTGCTGTGTCTCTCCACCGCCGCCGTTTTGCCTGAGTCACTCTCATCTCTGGCCTGGATTATTCCAGCAGCCTCTGAACTAGTCCCCCTGGCTGACTTAGCCCTCCACAGCCTACCCTCAATACAAAAGCCAAAGAATTGCGGCCAAATCAGATCACGCCATTCCTCTGCTCAAAACCTAACAAGAGCTCCCCATCTTAAGAAGAAAATCAGGTCCTTATAGGGACCTGGAGGCCCCACAGGATTTAGCCCCGTTGCACACTCCCCCTCACATACTTTTCTCCAGCACACTGGCCTCCTAGCTGTTTCTCAAATGTGCCAGGCAGGCTTATGCCTCAGAGTCTTTGCCCTGTTTCCTCTGCCTGTAGTGCTCTTCCTCTAGATTTTGATGTGGCTCCCTTCTTTACCTCCCTCCTATCACCTGACCAGTGAAGCCGACGTTGACCACTCAAAGTATAACCCCAACCCTAACCCTATATCCCCAAATCTCCCTTGCCCTGACTTTTTTTCACGCAGACTGCTAGCTTCTAACACTCTACAGTATCTACTTAATGTATAATATGTATTGTTCATCGTCTGTCCCCCTAACTAGAAAAAATACCATGAAGATCATTTTCTTTTTCACCAATGCCTACCAAGTACCTAGTCCAGTGCCCTGTACATAGTATACACTCAGTAAGTCTTTGCTGAATGAATGAATAGCCCAAAATGCTATACATTAATACAACTCTAAAGGCTTAAAAATAGTTGTTGCCGTCCAACATGTTCAGCAATCACTAGCCCCATGCAGCAATCAAACACACTCAGCCATCACCAGCCACGTCAGCCCAGGCTAAGGGGACTGTGGCCAACAATCTGCCCCACTCACTGAACAAGTCCATGTCTCATGGTTCAACACTGGCTTATCAACAGTGCTTACTCACCAGTTGCAAAAACGAGGCGATTCTGTAAAGAAGACTCTCAATTTTGATGCTTTCTATCTCCAGTGGACATGGCCCTGTGAAGTCGGCCATGGAGTACTGGCCAAGAGAAAGGAGGGCCTCTGTGCAGTGCTTGAGGGTCATTTCATAGTCCTGCCTCTTAAGTGATTCACACGCTTGTTCACATGACTTCTCAGCTCTTCTGTCTTCCATGACTCAGGGACAAAAATCCTAAAGACAGAAAGAAAGGACAGGTCAGAGAAGGTTTTAGAATCTCACTAGTTTTCAATTCCAATCTCATTCCTACCTCAGCTGGTTTAATTATCTCCCTGAATAGTTACATTCAACCAGCCTTCTGATCAAGGTCATAGCGGAGCAGTGTAGATCTGATGCTACAAAATCTATACTTCTCTTCTATATTTTATGAAGTCTTTACTAAGATCCAAGCAAAATGTCAACCGTAAGTGGAGATTACACAAACAACCCACCAAATGTATAAATGAGACAAATTTACAAATGAAACATGACTTTGAATACTGCGAAGTGCCACAATCCATGAAGCTGCCTTTTTTTCTCTTTTTAAACCAGAAGGTACAGAAAGGTTTCATACCCAAACCTCCCCATCTCAGTATTGTAATTCTGTGACGGGGATCGCAGAGACTGGAGATCTGTGCCATGCAGGATTTTTTACACCAACACAAAAAACTGGCTGAAATGCAAGTATGAACTGCCTATTAATTCAATTTGGCAAACGCTTCCTAAGGCCAGGCCCCATGTTCGCAGCACCGAAGTCAAAGATGGGAGTGCGGCACGGCTGCTCCCAGAAAACTCTGATTCTAGCAAGAGCAGCAATTACAGGAAAGGCTTACTCCATCCGCCAAAAGGCAAGAGCTGGCCTCCAGGTGAATGGGGAGAGCAGCACGCAGGGATGAGCGGAGGGCACACAGGGGCTTTTCAGAGACAAGAGTTCAAAGGAAACCACCGAGAGGAAAAGCCATGTGACCTACCCCCCAGGAGGGTCAGGGAAAGAGGAGGAGCTACGAATGACCTCAAGGGTCACAGTGAGGGTTTGATTCCACAGGCAGTGGGGCTGGTGGGCTGTTACATAAGGAAGGAAGCCCTCCCACAGAAGTCCCGCAAGGACTGGTGGGAAGCAGGCACCGCCATCAGGAAGGCAGAAGAGCTCCCGAGGACGCAAGCCCGCCTCTCCCCAGCTGGATGGCTCACAGCAAGAGCACGGCCGCTGGGCAGGGAGGACCTAAAGCCCTTCGCCTGAGATCACAACACCCCGTCAGAGGGGCACCCTTGCTGACCTTGTCACCAGATGTCAAGCATGGAGAGCGCTGCTCCTGGCCACTCCCACCTCTCTCGCTCACCCGCTCGCTCTCCTGCTCTTCCCTACCTTCCCCCTGACCGGCTGGCTGCAGGTGCACGTCCGTCCCCCTGGGGGAGGGGGACAACTCTGACGACACCCTGGCCCGCGCTCTCCCAGCGGTTCTGCCCTGCGCTGCGGTGAGAGCTGAGGGCAGAAAGCTGAGGCCAGGCACCCAAACAGTGGCGGTGAGTCAGGCACAATGACAGCCACCAGCAGAGGTCTGGGCCCCTTCAACTGAGACACACTCGTATGTCAAAAACTGCAGGGGCACCTGAGCGTCTCAGTCGGTTAAGCATCGGACTCTGGATTTCAGCCCAGGACGTGATCTCACAGTTCCTGAGATCAAGCCTCGCACTGGGCTCATGCTGACAGCAGGCAGCCTGCTGAGGATTCTCTGCCTCCCCCTCTCTCCCTGCCCCTCCCCTACTCACACTCTCAAAATGAATAAATACAACTTTCAAAGTGAATGACTTGCTTGAAAGAAAGAAAAGAAAAGAAAAGAAAAGAAAAGAAAAGAAAAGAAAAGAAAAGAAAAGGAAAGGAAAAGAAAAGGAAAGGAAAAGAAAAGAAAAGAAAATGGCATTACAAGATAATCACCAACTTATTACAGAGAGCTCACATGATGCTACTGACACTTTGGTCCGAGCAGTTCTTTGCTGACGGAGGGCTGTCCTGGGCTTTGTAAGACGTTTAGCAGCATCTCTGGCCTCTAACCCACTAGACGCCAGTGGGACCTCCCAACCTGTGACAACTGAAAGTATCTCCAGACAGGAGCAAAGGTCCCCTGGGGGGTAAAGTCATTCCTGATTGACAACTACTGATACCAACAAGCATCTAGGGTTGGCTTGCAGATAACAACAACAGTAGAAGGATAAACCCATGGTCACCAAAGGCACCAGAATTCACAAATCTTTACTGTAAAACTCTCAGCCCGCATCTACATAATATTACAAAAGAAGTCAAAAGAAAAAAAAAAGAAGTCGAAAGAGAAGAAAAACTAATAATGCACAAGCTAAAATCTTTCTTAAGGACAAAATACAGTACAGGGATCCAGACCACAGGCTCGGGGCCAGACAACTTGTATTCAAAACCCACCAGCCCCCTCACCCACCAGCCCCTTCACTCAGATACATACCAGCTGCATGGCCTGGGGCAAGTGACTTAACCTTCTGTATCCCACCCAACTTACTCAGCTCAAAAATGGCAAGACACCTACTGTCCGTCTCCTACGGTTAATATAGGGTGAGGTGAAATACTATGTGTAGAACACTTAGAAGATGCCTAACACACAGTAAGTGCTCAGTTAGTGTTAGCTACTGCTACCCCCCTAAAATTCCAATTTTTCAGTTTACATAAAGTGGAATCACTTCACTGATCTCAAAATACAATACTGTATTTACAGAAAACAAAGTAACACCCCATATAATTGGCTACTTAACAGAGGAATTATTTTCATCCATTTTATCCACCTCAAACTGATAATGATTATGCAAGAAGAGCCACTGGAGAAATAGGTACATTTGTGTGTCACTGACAGACAAGATAAGCCCTAAAACTGGCTACAAAGGGAGATCACAAGACTCCTGTCAACATTAGCCGCCAACATATGCCCCGGGCTCGCTCAATACCTTTAATATATAAGCAGACTGGGGGCAGAACTATTAACTTCAGGAGCTCTGGGGGGAAATGACTTGAGGAGTTAATACCTGATCCATTAGGTTCAAGTGCCTATCTCAGAAGTGGATGAGAAGGTTTCTACCACAATTACCTTTGTTAATCAGGTCCTGATAGTCAGTTTCTACCCAAGTCCTACCTGAACCTCACTAGGGGTACTTTGCTGTAGTGTGAATCTCGGTATGAAACAGGTCTTATTCAACTATTTTCTCTGTTTTTCGCAGAAGACAGAATGACCTAGCCACACGTACTCCTTCTGAAGAAGTTAAAAAAACCTTTCTCACAGGTAAAATAAAAACTGCCGGTCAAAGTGAGACAATGTCTTGGTCCTTGCTAAAATGGACTACAGAAAATACACAGTAAGAGATCTAGAACTACTCCTCCTGGAAGGGGCCAGCCCCCAGATACACCTCACTGTGTGGCTGACACTCTTGTCTAGGATACAGAACACAGCTACATCAACAGCATACAATCCTTCTGCCTGGCCCGAAGAGCCTGATCCAAGGGCAGACAGTGAGCCAGCTGGGTTTATAAGAGTCTCTCCCGTGGGGACAGGGAGGCCCAGGGAATGGAGATGAGTCACATGACTCATATCAATATAGAAGAAGCACCACATCCGCCCATTGTGAGATCTACCCTCATCAGCCTTGATTCTTTCTCTTCCTGTTAAAAACAGCGAACTTGCATAAAATGAATATAAAACACTGTAACTTTCTACAAACTCCTACTCGTGTGGGGAACATGGACTTGGGAGTGTGTAACTTCACAAGCAAGAAAGCTAGAACCGGAAACCAAGATTCAAACCCCAATCCTGCAATCTGCTGCTGACCTATAAAAGAGACTAATGGCCACCGAGGATCCATTCCTTTTCCTGCTAATAGAAGCCCACATTTTCCCTTTTAGAATTCACCTCATTCCTACTCTCAGTCGATATGGTTCCTGAAGAACTGACTGCACCAAGGAATCCAAGGTTGTCACGTGACCACAACTGACCAATTGAAACCTCAGAGCCCCAAACACAAAGATTGGCTCAGATAAGACATGTGACCCCATAAGAACCAATGAGACATGAGACTTTTGCTGAGGCTTCTGGGAAAAAGACAGGCGTTCTTTCTTGCTAAACCTACAATGTGAGAAGCTCCAGGGGTTGAATATGCTGGAGTTCTAACATACAGCACCTACAACTGAAGTCTACACAGGAAAAAGCAGAGTTGATTCATGGGGAGAAACTGAGTCCTGATGACATCACTTGAGCCCTGACTCCAGCTAACTATGCCTGGACTCTGCAGTTAGGTGAGCCAAGAAATTTCTTTCCAACATAGTTGAGGTTGATATTTCAGGCAGTTGGGGCTAATTGATTGATATACATGTATGTCTAATGAGTACCTCACAGGATGTGAAAAACTGAACTGATAACGTTTTATAATACAATATATACACACATGATTATTAATAATACTGGCAACAGTTATTGATTGTTAATAAAAGTATAAAGAAGGAAGTGGGCATCAGAGAGAAATGGCTTAGTATGATATTTGATTATTCTACCTATTAAAAAATATGTAATTCTAGGAGCGCCTGGCTGGCTCAGTCAGTGGATCATACAACTCTTGATCTCAGGGTTGTTAAGTTCGAGCCCCATGCTGGGTATAGAGATTACTTAAAAATAAAATCTTAAAGGGGTGCCTGGTGTCTTAGTCTGTAAGGCTCAGGTCATGATCTCATCATTTGGTTCGTGAGTTCAAGCCCAGCATCCAGCTCTGCACTGACAGAGCAGAGTCTGGTCTCCCTCTCTCTGCCCCTCCCCTGCACCCTCTCTCTCTCTCTCAAAAAATAAACATTTGATAAAATAAAAGGAACTGTGAAAATCCTCACAAATCCAAGCCAATCATCTCCTTTGGTGAAGTAAAAGTCCTGTGTGTCCCTGAGACTAGGGAGTATTTTAATTGGTACTGCCTTTCCATGAAACGATACCATCTGCACCTTCCACAAAAGTCAACTTTACGAGAACATTAGTATCACCAAGTTAGTTTTCACTACTTTTATAGAAATTTGTTTTAAAATCTATCCATCTTAGTACAATCCAAAAAAAAAAAAAAACCAAAACATTGATAAATTGGACTTAACCAAAATTACACCTTGGCTCTTTGAAAGACACTGTTAAAAGAATGAAAAAAAACTAAAGACTAAGAAAAAATTATCTGCATATAATGCATGAAAAAGGATTTGTATCTGAACACAGAAAGAACTCTCAAAACTCAACAATAAGCAAACAACCAAATTAGAAACTGGATAAAGATTTTCACGCACACTCCGCAAAGAGGGCATAATGATGGCAAATTAGCACATGAAAGGATGTTCACGGTGTTAGTCATCACAAAAATGCAAATTAAAACCATGATTAGACACTACGACATGCCTATTAGAGTGGTCACATTACAAATATTGATAATATCGGTGATGTGGAATAACTGCAACTCTCAGACATTGCTGGTGGGAAAATACAGTGGTATAGCTACTCCAGAAAAAGGGCTGACAACTTGTTTAAAAAGTTAAACATATATTCACTATATAACCCAGCAATCCCCTCTCCCCATAGACAGCTACCTGGGGAAAATGAAAAGGTACATTCACACAAAAATCTGTACACAAATGTTTACAGCAGCTCTATTCATAACTGCTAAACACTGGGAACAATCCAAATGTCCCTTAATAAGTGACGATGGAAAACTACTCAGCAATAAAAAAAAGATTACATTTGCAATATATGCAATACCTTATGTGAATCTCAAAGACAAAGTAAAGGAGCCCAGTTTTAAAAGCTTACATATTGAATGGTCCCATTTGTATTATATTCTCAAAGTACCAAAACTACAGGAATGGAAAAAAGGTCAGTGGTGGCAGGGGTTTGGGGACGGGGCTGGGTAACTATGAAGGGAAAGCATGAGGGACTTTTCTGGGCTGATGATACTGCTCTGCATCCTGACTGTGGTGCTAGCTGCACAAACCATACATGTAGGAAATTAACAGAACTATATACCGAGAGAAAAAGGCCAACTTTATTGCACGATAATCTTAAGAATAAAACTTTTATATTGCTTTTAAAATAGAACCAGTGTCATAATACGATTTTGTTTCTATTTAAAGTTTATTTATTTTAAGAGAGAGCGAGAAAGAGAAAGAGAGAGAGAGAGAGCGCGCGCGCGCACATGCAAGCAGGGGTGGGGCAGAGAAAGGAGGACAGAGAAATGCCCAAGCAGGCTCTGTGCCGGCAGCATGGAACCCCAACACAGGGCTCAAACCCACGAATCATGAGATCATGACCTGAGCTGAAATCAAGAGCTGGATGCTTAACCAACTGAGCCACCCAGGGGCCCCTAACATGGTTTTAAAAACTTGAAAGGAAACAGATACAGAGGGATAAGTGTGTTGTTAATAAATGGAAAACCTATACATTTCCCTTTACGGGCATGTAGGTTTTAGAGGCAAGAAAGGAGCCTTCAGAAAGAATGGCTCCAAATAGAGCAATCATTGAGTTCACTTGGCACAAAATATAGAATACTTTTGAAGAATTCCATCATCACTGGGTAATTTGTCCAGGACCAAAAGTAAATATTGGAAGGAAAATGGAATCAATAGTGCACCACAGAGGTGTTAGGTGGACAGGCCTAGACTAAGATATTTTCAGTAACAGACGATAAAAAGGAAGGTGATTTTTAAAAGCATCATTCTTTGCCCACGGTGGATTTCTTTCTAGAACAGTAGGAGAATAACCGTCAGACCACCATGAAATCAAGGCATGAAATGTATTTTATTGTTTAAAGAAAAAAATCAGCTATCTTCTTTAAATTAATTTTTGTTAATGTAGTTATGCTCCCCCTTTATTTCAAGCGCTAAATCTTATTTGATTAAAGACAGACTTCAAAGAACAAAAATAAACTGCGATCAAACTGCAGGAACCAATAGTAGTAAATAAAATTTCTTCAATCTAAACAGAAGATTTCTGTAACTCTGTCGTACACATGTGTCTCCATCAGAAACAAAAGAAAGTATCTACCTCATGATTAACTCGGGTGGAATGAATCAGACTGCATTTGTAAAGATTTCGGAAGACAGAAGAATTGTGCTAAGCGTTACCGCCATCCAATCTGACAGAAATTACTACCAGCCATAATCAGGTCTGGATTGGACTCCCAAGTTATCCTCAATTATTAAGCTCTATAAACAATAAAACCAGAGGAAAACTTAAAAGACAAATATAATAAAATACATAAGTTTCTTTACCTAACTAACAAAACAAAAATTTAAACAAAGGAAGAACTGCCAGAGAAGAGTTGAGACTCACTTTTTTTTTTTTTGTTTAAAGTCAGTTATTCGTCTTTAACCTGGCTCACACATTATCATTTTCCCTGTGGAAATTCCATTATTCTGAAAACCAGACTCTCCTGGAAAATAGAGCAGAATGTTGTGACAGAAGAAAGAAAAGCCAGGTTGATACGTTACGAAAATAACCCACACGACCCAGCGCCGCGGAGGAAGGCAGGCCTGTGGGAACCCGCCCCTCGTCCCTCCAGAGCCAAGGCTGCGGGACACGGTGCAGGTGCAGCGAGCGGGAGCGAGTCAGGCTTCCTCAGAGGCAGAGGGTGAAGAGCCATGCCTCTAGAGGTGGCACGGTGCTTCTGAAGCGCCGATAAAATAATGCTCAGGCTCATTCCCAGATATCCAGGCTGCCCACAGTCTGGCTACGGCCCAAGGACAGTCAGGCTTCCGAGCCTCCGACCAGGCCCTTCCCTCTGCGTGGAAGGCCTTGCCCTCCTCTCTGAACCGAACCCCTACTCAGCTTTAAATGAATGCCTCACACAGACTTTCCTCCCCAAACTAGTACTTCCTCCAGAATGATTTGGGCTCTTAATTACCTATTATTTTGGATTAAATATATCGTATAAGATGTCCTATCTGCCCCACACACCCATCTTATCAATCGGGGTCATATTTTACATCATTTATACCCCGAGACAACCATTCAATTCACTGAAACCATTCAATAAAGACTTTCACTGAATTTCCCCAATATTGGAATTCAGGCCTAAAATAACCTGAATGCCAAGCATTCCAAGAACTGTCCTGTACCAAATTAAGTACTCATTAGAATTCCAAGTCATAAAGAGGAATGTTGTGTGATCTTTGAATTTCTCTGTTTTATCCAAAACTGGAGTCTGTGATGGTTCTATGGGTTACACAGGCAAAATATTCTGCAAAGTAAAAGTTTTATTCATCCTACTGTGGTTAATATTCACCCAGCCTTGCACTATTCTCTAAAACTCTTGTAAAATCTCTGAGCATGCAAGAAGCATTAGAAGAGAGGCTAAGCCTATTGAGAAGAAAACTAGAAACTAAGACCGTCAATCATATTCCATTTTGAATAATTTCTTTCATAAAGAGGTAAATTCTCCTAAATTCCAGAATGAACGGAATCCAACATAACAAAGTAAAATGTTTTAAATACATAAAACAAATACCTTAATGGACCTTCCGCCATCTGTTTTAATAACTAAAATGATAAAACAAGAAAAACTAAACTTTTAATTTTTTTAATTTATTTATTCATTTTTGAGAGAGAGAGAGAAAAGGGAGGGAGGGGAAGAGAGAGGAGAGCGAGAAGGAGGGAGCAGCAGAGAGAAAGAGAGAGAGAATCCCTAGCAGGCTCCACACGGTCACCAGAGAGCCTAATGCTGGGATGACTGGAAGAGCACGACCTGAGCGGAAACCCACAGTCAGACGCTTAACCAACTGAGCCATCCAGGCACCCCAAGAAAAACTTAATTTTTAAAGTTGTATCAACAGCCAAAATCGAGGGGTTTTTTCCATCTATTAGCTTGACTTTTCCTGACCCATATTTTAGAATTGCTAGCAATTCTGGCGATAGCGTACTTTCAGTAATTCCAAATGACTTCTTGAAAAGTTTGAGCCTCTTCCCAAATCATTTAACATGCCTACTAATCATTAAAAGTATACATATTTAAAAACCCACGTTTATGAAGCAATCAAATTACATTAAAAGACTGACTTTCTAGAAAAGGTTGCCGCTTGCCAAGAAAATTTTGACTATAAAACATTTTCTATTTGCATTTCTTCATTTTCCCTCTTAGATTATCTGTGTAGACTTGTAAACACATAATCCCAGTTAAGCTTACATAAAACATAAATCAATTTTCAAAAAGCCAACTGCATAATTAAAACGGTACCACCACCCACCACCACCATCATCATCCCTCTTAAAAGCTGTCTTTGATTTGCCAACAATCTATGTTCTATAACTGTATTTTCAAATCAGTGTTTGAAACTCAGTACAGAGTTTCTTATTCCTGTTTGGTTAACTAAAAACAAGTTGATTATAAAATAATGCAGTATAGGGGAGCCTGGGTGGCTTAGTCGGTTAAGCGTCCGACTTCTGAGAATCTGACTTCAGCTCAGGTCATGATTTCGCGGTGTGTGGGTTCGAGCCCCGCATCAGGCTCAAAGCTGTCAGCAGCCTGTCAGCACGCAATCAGCTTTGGACCCCATGTCCCCCTCTCTCGGCCACTTCCCTGCTTTCACTCTTCTCAAAAATTAACAAACACTGGGGCGCCTGGGTGGCTCAGTCGGTGAAGCATTGATCTCCCTGCGTTGGGCTCCATGCTGACAGCTCAGAGCCTGGAGCCTGCTTCAGATTCTATGTCTCCTCTCCCTCTGCCCCTCCTCCACTTGCACTGTATCTCTCTCTCTCTCAAAAATAAATAAAATATTTTAAAAAATGACTTTTAATAAACATTTTAAAAAGCTTAAAAGAGGGGCGCCTGGGTGGCTTAGTCGGTTAAGCATCCAACTTTCGCTTAGGTCATGATCTCGCGGTTTGTGGGTACGAGCCCCACGTCGGGCTCTGTGCTGACCGCCAGCTCAGAGCCTGTAGCCTATTTCAGAGTCTGTGTCTCCCTCTCTCTCTGACCCTCCCCTGCTCACGCTGTCTCTCTCTCTCCTAGAAATAAATTAAAATATTTAATAAAAAAAAAAGCTTAAAAGAAAAACTGCATTTCACGTACCCTAGTACACACATAACTCATCTTGAGCCCAAGATCCAGTATAGACACATTTGCCCAAAATGCCACTCGAGTTGTCAAAGAAGTGTACGTGCTAAGGCATAGGAGAACATCCTCTGCTGTCAACTGCTAATCGGATTAGAAATCCTTAATATCATTTCTAGTCCTGAAATTCTATTATTCTATATAAAGCAGCCTTAAAATACGTATACATTCATGGTGCCTGGCTGGCTCAACTGGCGGAGCATGTGACTCCTGATCTCCAGGATGTAGGCTCGAGCCCCACATTGAGTTCAGAGACTGCTTAAAAATGAAATCTTAAAAAAATCAATAAGTTTAAAATAAGTAAGTAAAGAAAGAAATAGGCTTCCATTATCATTTCATACCCACGGGGATGGCTACTACCAACAAAAAGCCCAGAAAGTAACGAGCGTTGGCGAGGAGGTGGAGAAACCGGGACCCCCGTGCACGGCTTGTGCTACTCCTCCGGAAAACATTAAGCAGAGTTACCACAAGATCCAACAATTCCACTTCTGGGTTAATATCCAAAGAACTAAAAGCGGAGACTCGAACAAATATTTGCACACCCATGTTCACAGCGGCATTACTCCTAACAGCCAGAAGGTGGAAACAACCCAAGCCCGACGGCAGATGAATGGATTCCGAATGGGGATTTACATACAATGGCACAGTATTTAGCCTTCAGAAGGAAGGAAACGCTGACTCTGACTCGAGCTACAACACAGGTGAGCCCAGAGGACCTCAAGCTAGGTGAAAAAAGCCAGACGCAAGCAGACAATGTCTGATTGTACTTATAATGAGGGACCTAGAAGGGTAAATTCAGAGACACAAAATAGAATGCTGGCTGCCAGAGGCTTGAGGGAGGGGAAAATGGAGAGTTGTTTAACAGGTATAGAGTTTCGGGTTGGGGCAATGACAGAATTTTAGAGACAGACGATGGGGGCAGTTCCACAACAACACGACTGTACTTACTGCCACTGAAATGAATGCAAAAATGGCTACAATGGTAAATTTCATGCCATGCGTATTTAACCAAAATGTCTCAAAAATACAAGTACACAAGCCTTGATAGCCTCGTTATAAGCAGTGAGGCCCACGGCCTAATCCGGATGCAAACTTAAGGATTCCTCAAGGTCCATTTCCCGGAACGCGCCACCCAGGAAGGACTGAGAGCCAGAACCAAAGACAAGAGAAGTCAGTCCCACGAAATAAACCTTAAAAAGCCAAAACACAGGGCTAAGTCCAGGGTGGTTGGCGACAGGCACGCTAGGGAAGAGAAGGCAGAGGCAGGGACTCCTGCAGAATACGGGCAGCTGAGGAGACCGGTGAGGACAGCAGAGCGGTGAGACACGAGGCACAGAGAGCGGGAGAGATCAGAGCGGGGAGCTCCCCTAAGGTAACAAAAGGGAGGGGAACAGAGGAAAAGGTAAAAAAGACTTAGAAGCAAGAAGGGGATTCATTCAAGAGATTCTGCCCAAGCGTCAGCAGAAAAATTACTTCCTTCCACTGACGTGGCCAGTTTGTATCTAAAGAAACCAAAAACGTTGGTGAAGCCTATGAAAAGTTAGGAAGAAAAAGATTTTTCTATGAAAGACTACTACTATGTCGCCATCCCCAGAGCACTAATGTCATTTTTTTCACTGGTTTTTGTTTTATTTTTTAGACAAGAAGAAAAGACGAATTTGTTCAAGATTAATTTCAATGTGAGCCTACCTTTTGTTATTTGTTATTAAACATCAGTATACGATGAATGAATTTAAAATGTTCTATAACACAGGGGTTAAGAGTATACAAGTTTTGGGGCGCCTGGGTGGCTTAGTCGGTTAAGCGTCCGACTTTCACTTAGGTCATGATCTCGCGGTNGTAAAACATTAAAAAAAAATAAAATAAAATAAAATAAAATAAAATAAAATAAAAATAAAAGAGTATCCAAGTTTTTTTTTTAATTTTTATTTGTTTTTTGTTTTATTTATTTTTGAGACAGAGAGAGACAGAGCACAAGTCCGGTAGGGGCAGGAAGAGGGAGACACAGAATCCGAAGCAGGCTCCAGGCTCTGAGCTGTCAGCAGAGCCCGACGCAGGGCTTGAACCCACGAACTGTGAGATCATGACCTGCGCCGAAGTCAGACGCTTAACCAACTGAGCCACCCAGGCTCCCCAAGAGTATACAAGTTTGAGGGGCGCCTGGGTAACTCGGTCAGTGAGGCGTCCAACTTCAGTTCAGGTCAGGATCTCGTGGTTTGTGGGTTTGAGCTCCACATCGGGCTCTCAGCTGTCAGCATCAAGCCCACCTTGGATCCTCTGACTCCCTTTCTCTCTCTGCCCTTCCCCTGCTCGTGTTCTCTCTTCCTCTCTTAAAACTAAATAAACATTAAAATTAAAAACAAAAACAAAAACAAAAACAAGAGTGTACAAGCTGGAATCCAGATCTGCCTGAATTTCAACCTTGGCATTGCAACTGAGACAACCTACCTAACTCTGCCTTGGTCTCTACATCTGTAAAATGGGAATAATAACAGTATCTACCTCGCAAGTCTCTTACAAGCATTAAATAGGTTAAATTATGAAAGTACTTAGAACAGTGCCTGGCCCACTGTTATAAAAGCATTAGCTCACTATTATCCTCCAAATCTAGAATAGGAGCTCAATGGGAGCTGGGATTTTGTCTATTTTGTTCACTACTGAAGCCCCAGGTTCCTGACCTAAGTATGTGCTGAAAAATAAAATTTGTTGAATCAGATCAACTTTATGCCCACAACACAGAATCCTGAAGTTGAACAGCACTACTTTTTTGTTACTAATGACAACTAAAGCCTGCATCATAATTTAGCCTCAAAGTTTGGAGTTCATAGAGGGTTTTTATTTACCTTGCCTCAAGGGATTTTACAAAGCTATATTATTTATCTCCATCTTACAAACTAAAAAGACTTAAGGGATTTGCCCAAAAACACAAAGTCTGAGGCAGAATAGGAACTNCGTGCTCACTCACTCTCTATCTAAAATAAAATAAAAAATAAAAGTAAAAAAGTAATTAAAAATTTTTTTAATTAAAAATAAAAAAAGAAAGTCCTCATTCCCCAACATAAACTCTGCCACTTCTAACTTTCTACTGAGCACACCTGGGTGTGAGGAAAACACCCAGATGACAACCGTCAGTGATCAGCAGTGAGGCAGGGAAGGGGACACTGGACTGGGAGTCAGGAAGTTTCAACTGTGCTTGGTTTTTTTTGGTTTTTTTTTTTTTTTTACAAATAGTTTATTGTCAAGTTGGTTTCCATATAACACCCAGTGCTCATCCCCACAAGTGCCCTCTCCGTGCCCTTCCCCCCTCCCCCCCACATCCATCAGTCCTCAGTTTTTGTCAGCATTCAAGAGTCTCTCATGGTTTGTCTCTCCCCCTTTCCCCCACCATTTCCCCCCTTCTTCTCCCCCATGGTCCAACTGTGCTTGGTTTTAAGAGGTCTGAGGCCTCTCTGGTTCCTCTAATGCCTCTGGGCCCTGAACTTCCTCCTCTGTTCCTTCTAGGATTAAAATTCTGACTTCAGCTTTCTACCTAGGCTCCTGGAACTCAACAAACAAAAGCAAATTCATCTTTTCTCTATTCCAAACCCCTATGACCTGTTCTTCCTATTCCTGCTGGCTTCTCTATTCCCGCTGCCCATCATTCTGCCAGCCACCCAAGCTTAAACACCGCAACATCACCTCTGACTTGGAACTGACTTCTGACATAGAACAGACTGTTCCCTTCCCCTTCCACCTAATCCACCAGCATAACTCTGTTCAACCTCCAAAATATCTCCTGAAGCCATCACCTCCTTTCCATTCCCAAGGCCATCGATTCAATTCAGGCCCTCATCATCCCTCGTGCGGACTGTTACCATGAATGCACTTAAAGTCCCCCTCTCTGTTCCGCCTCACTGCCATTCCATCATACTCATCCTCAGTTTGACATTTAAGACCCTCCAAAACCCAGTCCTGACCTCTCTGCAGCCTCACCTTCCACCACGTTCCTTTAGGTCTCCCAGGGTCCGAGTAGTTTGGACATGCAGCTTCCTGGCACCCACCTCATTCTGACACCAACACCCAGCCTCTGCTCAAGCTACCCTTCCCTACAGAATGCCTCTTTCCATTGCTTCTCATCTTCATGCGGGTCAATTTAAAGGCCACTTCATCAGCTGAAGTGTTCCCTGGTATCCCCAAGGGGGCAGTATCAATCCCTCTACTAAACCCTAAGCACCTTGGTTGAACCTCTTTTACAGCACCTATCAAACTGCTATCAGTCCTTTCATTTCCTGGTGCCTCTATTCTCCCTCCTAAAGGATTTGTTCCTTGTCAGTAGGAAATATGTTTTATTCATCTTTGTATCCCTCACAAGACAGTTTCTCAAAGACTGTGTGGAGACAAAATGGTATGCGCCATGAATGAGCTACAGCTAGTCCCAGCGGTGACCCCCTCGGCCCTCAGAGCAACCACAAAGGGACTTCAGCAGCCAGGGTCCCCACTGGTCAAGTCTCAAGCATTCTCAAGTAGCCTCTGCCTCCAACTAGGTAGAGGCCAAGATGACAACCTGAGACTCACTCACAGGATGGAACGTGGCACGCTGTACAAAGTGGATGCCCGATAAACATTTGCCAAGTTGAGTCTTGCAATAATCCGTCAGTTCCCCTTCAACCAAGTATCCCCAAGATCCCGAACCATACAGACCTCTTTGAAGGTTTTTACCGAATGTCTTCTGGTTATCTTTTTATTAATTACCTATTATTACCTGGTTATACTTGCCTTACCATCCAAAGGTCACATCAATACTGTACTGCATAGAATAACAGAGGATACGCACAATTTACCATGAAGAGATTCAAAGAATAATATTCAACATTATACAACAAAGAAAAGCAAATGCCACTTTACACTACCAAATCAGCAAAAACTTTTAAGGAAACAATGTATTTCTGTCCAGTTTTGGTAAAACAGGTACATCCATGTGTCTGCTAATAGTACAAAGTGGTACAACATTCTTGAAAAACAGTGTGGCAACATGTACCAAAAGTCATAACAACATTCATTCCATTTAACACAATCCACTCAGGGGGCACCTAGTGGCTCAGTCAGTTAAGCACCCAACTTCTGCTCAGATCATGATCTCATGGTTTGTCGGTTCGAGACCCACGTCAGGCTCTGTGCTGACAGCTCGGAGCCTAGAGCCTGCTTTGGATTCTGTGTCTCCCTCTCTCTGCCCCTTCCCTGCTGGCACCCTGTCTGTCTCCCTCTCTCTCAAAAAATAAATAAACATTTTAAAAAAATGATAACATAATACACTCAGAAACGTATCCCAGACCTATAATTAGTCAAAAAATAATAAAAATAATATCTACAATAATGTAGATTAAAGTATTAAGTGAAAACCAGGAAGCAACATAAATACCTAACATTAAAATATTGAAAGTAAATTATGGGAGCGGGACTTGATGAAATATTTTGCAGTCTTTCAAAATGTAAGCATATAAATTAAAACTGTGACACCTATAACATGAAAATGTTCCATGATCTAATAAGCAGAAAAAAATTCCAATTACATGCAGCATAATTAAACGCATAAAATATATGTACATGTACATATATGCATATATATAAATGCTTGTATATATGTATGCACATACATATACACATACATGTGTATAAAAATATATTTACGCATATAGTTTTTAATGGAATGCCAAAAAGAAAATCAACTACTTTATGATAATAATATAAATATTTAGCAATTTAATATCCATTCCTCTTAACTTAAAAAATAAAGTCCCCCCCCACCTGCTGAGCAAACCCAGGGGTTCCAGGATACAAGCTCGATAGAACCTCAAGAAAAGTTCCGCCCCTTCCGTTCACAGCTCATTTTGGCCTTACCTGAGAACTCTCATCCACTCCTCCTCACAATGACCTCTATATGACAACCCCAGACCATAGCTTTCCAAGGACCCACAAACCACCTCAAATGCTCTTCAGATCATACCCATGAACCCATGAATCATGCAAAACAAGCATAACCTCAGAAACAAAGACAATCAGCAAAGAGCCAAGCCCAAATTCAATTATGAACCCTGAAAGGATATAGTACTGTCACATTCAAGTTTCTGGGATTCTCAAAGCCAACTTGCCGACTCAGTGAGGGACTGTATCACAGTTAAAAAGCAGTATGAAATCATGGACAAATCAAAGAACTAAGGGCCAGGAGACCAAGGCACAGTTAAAAGGAAAAAAGAAAAGTTCTTTCAACTACAAAGAACAGAAAACTAAAAACTCCAGCTTCAAGCAGATGGGTAGAAAGTAGCTGGCAAGGTCTCAGAAACCTCACGCAGCCAGAGGCCATAAGGCAGGATGGCAAGTCATTTTATTAACAGATGAAGCTTCCTTGAGCTGGTGAGGTCTAATAAAAGACTAGTATTGCAAATGGATCAAAACATAATTTTAGCACTGATGCCCCCACAAGAACAGTATCATAACCGTCTTCTAGTTGCTTTTTCTGTAGCATCACCACCATCTAAGTTTAATAATGAGAGGCCAAGACACTATAATGCACCAAGAAAATTAGTTCTTGTGAATTATAAATAATAAAGATTAAACTGCCTTTCTTAGCAGGGCATTTCAGCAAAAGATAAGCAATCTGAAGGACTAATTAATACAACCATTAGGAAAGAAAGTTTAACCTTTTGTTTCTGTTGCTGTGTTCTCAGTATCTAGATGCACAAAAATATACAGTCATTTGTGACAACACACACACAGCAGATAACAGGAAAAACAAACTATTCAATATGTCGCCATGTTCGTGGGAGCACAGGGAGATTACCACTCCAGAATGCTGACGCAGAAACTGAAGGGCCTCTCAAGTTCTAATCATATGCAGACAGGATGAGTCTCTGTGCAGTTACTCATTCAGGACGTAAGTAGAAGATTAACCTACCCTCACTTCTCTTCAAACAAACTCTGACAAAGCGGCCCACGGTCTCTTCAGAATACGTCCATCACCATCCAGTCTGTTCCAGAAGCAGCCAATTCAGTCAGGACCCGCATCTTCAGGTTTCCACGGTCTCCCCACCACCCCGCATCACCGCACCCTGTCCCACCAGAGTCTCCCTGGCCAGACACTAGCTAAGTCTCTCGTCCCCTCCTCAGGCATTGCCAAGTGGTTGTTTTTTAAAGCTCTCCTAACCCTTACTCACCTGCAGCTCACTGCACTGGGTATCACCCAAATAGCCCATCAGAGCTCTTTATAATTTCTGAAAGAGAGAAAAGGAAGCTTTTAAATACATAGTAGAAACCACTTTTGCTGATGTATCAGTTCTAAAGCGTTTGTATCCAACATTCACAGCAAATGGTCTTTTGGTCCATAGTATTTCAGAAAAAATGTAGCCTAGTCAGCCAGGACCAAAAGTCCTGAGATAAGAGACCAGAGATAAAAGTTTGGTTTCTTGTTGCTATTACTTAGCTGTGTGACCTTGGTCAAGTCACTTGACTTCTGCAGGCCTAAATCTCCTCATCTGGAAAATAAGACAGACTAGGTAGAAATAGCAGAGCACATTCCAATGGAAAGCACACGGGCCTTCTGAGACAGAAGGCCTGCCCCACGAGCTACCAGTCTTCATGACATTTGTTAGCTAGTTGTTCACATTTAGCCTAAATTTTCCCCTCAGCAAAACAGAAATAACAACAAATATCTTGGGTTGTTCCGAGAATTAAAAGAGAGATAATGAGTTATAAAAAGACTATAGTAAACACACTGTGTGGTTTATCATAAAATTCTACAGGTGGTAATTACCACCATTACCCCCAGCCCTAAGGTTATATGAATTCAATTCACAAATATTTTTTTCCTTAAAGGATCAACAAATCAAAATAGTACCATCCTGATAATGGAATTAACTGGGTGTTTCACTAACAATTCAATTACACTTATCTTAAACTGATGGTGGTTTAAGATTATCAGTATTACTTAACATCAGCAGGAAATAGAAGAATAGTCCCTGTATAACATCTAAACTGGTTCAGTGGCCATGTCGTCCCTGACTTCTCCCTGCTTTCCCTACTGCTAGTATAAACACCCCAGCGACAGAGAGGTCTTCCAAAAGCCAAATGACACCAACGGTTTTCCGTGGTCAGCTCAGGGGAATACAACTAAAGATGGAGGAAAGGGAACAAAGGCTTTTTTCTTTTTTTTAATCTTCTTTACTTTATACACTTAAGTACTGCTCACACTTGTTTACCACAGCATCATTGGTTTTGCATAAAAACAACTGTTTTAAAACTATGTTAGTTATACAGTTTGCCTAGTGACAGGAAGCTCCCCTTACAGGAATATTTTCACCACAAGGAGAATTTCCACAGAAGAAAGCAAAAAGGCAAATTCAGATGTGCTGAGAACACCTAAAATATGGCATCGAAATAACAAAAATCACAAACATTCACACTTCAGAATGGTTCAGTCAAAAAATATGCCACGCATTCTTTGAAGATCTAATGATGAATCAGGGGTTTTTTTGGTTCAAAAGCAAGATGAATATACAAACTCTGGTTTTACCAGACAACTTCCTGCTCTTAGAGAAATGACCCAGTACAATTTATACAAGTAAACAAGTTGATATGACTATCTGGCAGTATGCTGAAAAACTTTCAACTAGTTTTAGACAGCTGACAGCTCTTAAAAATTATACTACCTACAGAAATTCAAAGTCTTCACACAACATCTACAATTTTTTAAAAAAGGAGTAACTCTATTAAATTCAGGATTACTCAAAAGCATTATCCCTGCCAGTGCTGAAGTGACAAACCACTATGTTTTACGTTGCTGCTGGCCAATGCTACACACATCCTGACTACACCCATCAATTTAAATGAGCCGTAAGCTGGTATGTCCACATTCTCCATACATCACATAGTTCTTTCCCAGAAAATACTTCAAAATATTACTTAGAAATCAAACTGTATTTGCACGCACACTTATCTAAGTGTAGGAGAATCAACAACCATAACAGTTTGCTTGTAATTTTTAAGTAGCCCCTCCTTCTACCTTGTTTATCAACAAGTTAATAAACTTGGCACAAAATCTTCTATGCATTTGAAACAACAGGCCAAGGATGTTATTTCTTGTGCTGAGCCTGTGTTTGGATCTTAAACACAGTCTGACAATTACAGACTAACTTGCATTCAATATTAATACCAAGCCTACCTCTTTCTTGGACAGGGAATAAAAATGCATGTACAAGATCCGGTCTACTTATTTGTAGGTCCCTCTGCAATATTCTTAGCCTTTCATGAATATGCCGTGTATTTTTAAACTACACGAGGCCCTCTGCAGGTCAGCAGGGTCTCTCCCATCATTTTGGTATCTCTCCCCTCCCCCGTTCGACACTGGCCAGGCCCCAGATGTATACTGAATATTTATATTTATAACTGAATATTTTTGATATTAGAAAATGAAAAATCTTGCTAACAGCAGCAAAAAACAAGTCTGTCCCCTGATAGAGAAGTACTTAATGACTCCCCAAAACTACAGCCTTACCTAAAAATAGTGTCCTAGCTTCTCAGCCAAGAGCATAGACTAAAAAAGCTAGGTCTTTATTCAGCTTAAAGACAGACTTCTACTTTGCCCCAACCTTTAAGACTAAGGCATTTCCTATTTTAGAATATTTTGTGTAACAACTTGTTTGATGGCCAACCACTAACTTCACTCTGAAGTGACTACTGACAATTTACATGGTCTACATGTATGAAAATTGTGGAAAAGTACTGACACAATGCAGACCACACGACACTCAGCCACAAGAGACTACCTATTTCTAAATATTCAATTTTTTTTAAGTTTTTATTTTTATTTTTTTTAGTATTCTCTACACCCAACATAAGGCTCAAGCTCACGACCCCTGAGATCAAGAGTCCCATGCTCCTCCAACTGAGCCAGAGAAGGTGCGCTAAATATTCCATTTTTTAGACCACAAACAAACATCTCCACAGGCCAAAACACAGATCACTGGATCCTTTCCACAAAATAATCTGTAAAATTAAAGAGATAAATAAATAAAAATAAAAGGTTTTGACTGGGAGGTCTAAGGCATGAATATGCCTCTATCTGTAAGCTGAAAATAAATTTTAAAATCCACATTTGCTCTGCAAAGAGCAAAAATAAAAATCTATGGAATATGCAGAGGCAATAAGCTTCAAACACAAGCATATGTGGCATGTGCACTTCAAAAGGGTCTTGATTTATTTATGTCCACCTTCCTCTCCCAAGTTTGTGTGTATATGGGGGTTTTTTGTTTGTTGGGTTTTTTGGGGGGTTTTGTTTTTGTTTTTTTGGTAAGGCAAAATGTCAATAGTATGCCTTAATCTTGAAAAAATATATAAAGCACAGCTTATTCTTCTTAAACAGATATTGTGATAGATAGGAAAAGTTTGTGAGAGGATTTCAAAATGCAAAGGCTACCCATATGTGTTGGGGAAAACCACACACACACACACGCACATACTCACACCCACAGTGACCAATTTTCCATAATAACTTTACATTTTCTCAACAAATCATAACAAAACATTTTTAAAGTTGAGAAAAGTGCTTGTGAAAAATGTAAAATTAGCCAACTTCTCTCCTCCTTATTGAATACTAACTGTTCACGAACACTTTATCAATAATGTCCTTTAAATCCAAAGCATTATAAATCAGATTAAAGCAACGCTTCCAATTCATACGTCACGTGTGGCCAAAAGATGACAAACCAGTCTTAGCCCCTAACAAGCTCAAAACTCAACACACTCGTTTTTATTTCAAAATAACCCTATGACAAGTACTATTCCAGTTTTTAGAAAATAAAAGGAGTGACTGACTGCTGCCTAAAATAAATCTTTCCAATGGAAAAGGTTGTGCTTAACAAGAGTCCCAGGAACTGTGGACACACAAAATCCACAGAAACAATCCCTAACACTCAGTGTGGAGTGGGTGATGGCTGCCAATACACACGAGAAATTAAGACATCCAATTAGAATGACACAAGGAAATTTAAATACAGTGAACCCCTGATGAAGACATCCGATCAAGGAGAGCTGCAAATAGCATTTGGCTGTGGATAAGCTCCGCTATGGTTGACACGTTTCCTTCCTAAATCTAGCCCTGCCTCTACACCCATTTGATTGGTTGAGATGTTTGGAAAATAAAGATAGTTCCATCAATTTACTTAGTTTCAGCCTCACCCCTATGCATTAGTTAAAATAAAGAAGGGGAAAAGGGAAATCATTCTTAAGTCCAGTCTCACCTTACACATCTCACCAGCACCGTAGTTCTTTAGTGATGAATTACTTCATCCAATTCCTGAGGCAAACAGAAAAGTAAAATGTGTCTGTACAACACCAACCAATGACAGACATCGTCAGTAGCAAATACTCTATCAGCCCCCCAAGTGAAAGGGCTTCTAAAATATAAATGGAAAAAGTTACCAAGATGGTAGAGCAAGCAATTTTGTAAAGGATTCTGTTCTAGTTTAAAATAAAAACACTTCTCTTTTCAACCTGATGGAAGAATAGACTATAAAATTCTCTTAAGATCCAAAACGTAAACACACACACAGAGTCATCTCTTTCAACACTGACTGGTCTTTCTTTCANACCCGGCATCCACTGTCTCTAGAATTATACATATTAACGATTTGCCCGAAAAGCCTAAGTTGTGAAGGAGAAGGAATAACAATTTTGAGTTTCAAACAAAACCGAAGGATCCCAATCCAAGAAGAATCCTAAGACCCTTGGCTTCCAGCCCTGTCTGAAGGATCCTCAGCTAAGTGTAGGGTGCAGAAAGCTCAAATAATTTGAGGGGAGAGGAATCAAAATTCCCTAAATAAATCTGCAGTCCCTCAGCCCTAAGAAAGGGGAGTCTCAAAAGAATCTCCCGGAAAAGATAGTCTGTTTTTATTTTTGTTGATGCGCTTGCGGGCCAATGAGAATTTCCGAGGAGGGGGCGGAGAAAGGGGGGGGAGTGAAGCTCGGGCAACAGCCCTGGGCGGGGGAGGAAGGGGGCGCACCCCTGACCCACTTTTGCCGACGCCCACCCTCGGCCCCCGCCCCCCCGCTGCGAGTCCGAGCCCTGAGGGGGCGATCGAGCGGGGCGTGGGAGGCCCGCACGCTCCCCACCCCCAGCCGCGACCCAGAGGAGGGCAGCGTGCAAGGCGGCTCGACCCCCCCCCCCACACACACACCGGAGTGCCCGCGGCTGGAGAAACCTCCCACAGGCTCGCGGCCCAGGTCTGCAAAGCCCCCTCCACCCCCTGGGCCCCGGGCGCCGCGGCCCCCAGCGGAGGGGCAGGGGACCGAGGAGGGGAAGAAGCTGTAAACAGCCCCAGCGTCCGGGCCTCGCCTCGAAGAGCCCCGCTTCCCAGGCCCCGCCGCGGCCGCCTGAGTCCCCAGCCCGTCCGAGGGCCGCCCCTCCCGGGGCCCCGGGGACCGGAGGGGAGTCAGGTCTCCTCCCCAGAGGGCTCCGGCAGCTCGCGGAGCGGTCCCAGCAGCAGAGAAGGGGGAAGTCAGGACTTACCTGTCATTACTTTCTACGCNAAGGCTGCCCCGGCTGGCGGGCCGGCCCGGGCGCCTGCAGACCGGCCCCCTCCCCTCCTCCGGGCTGTTTGCATTTAAAATTCACCCCCATTTAAAAAAATGTGGCTTTGGGTTTTCCTCTTTGCTCCTGCCTCTGGGCTCCCTTCCCCCCACCCCTGGCCTCCACGCCTGTTCCCTTTGCCCCGCCGCCCTCCTGCCCTGGCAGACACCCCACGTCTGCATTTAATCAGCCCGAGGTTTCCCTGCTGCTGGCAGCAGAGAGCTGCTCATTGATTTATTTATGCGCATTTATGCGTCTGTTACTGCTCTAGATCCTCGGTGCCCGGAGGCGGGCTCGTGGCCNAGTCAACCGGCGTCAAAGCGTGTTTGGGGGTTGGGGGGGGGGGAGTAAGAAGCTAAATGCAACTTTTACCCGTTTGCTCTCCCTCCTGCTGTCTCCTCCCCTCGGCTGGTAACGTGATCCGCGACCCTCAGGCTCGGGACGCCTCCCCTAGGAATGTGGCTTTGGGCACTGCCTTATCCACCCTTTTGCAGTCCCGGCTGAGTGTGGACTGTGACTTCCTGGGGCAGG
>NW_027532607.1:4008639-4044157 GCF_008692635.1 Crocuta crocuta | reverse complement strand
ACGCTATAAGGAGCGGGCTTCGGGGCGAGCAGCCCACGCACGCCGCAGGGGCCTCTTCTCCTCCCGGCCGCGGACTGTTTGTAGGGCGCAGAGCTCTCCCCGATACCCGCCGCCGGCTATCGATTGAGCGCGGCGAGCACACCGCCCGTCCGCACTCTAGCGCAGTGGTCCTGACCCACGTCCCCTGAAGCCTCGCTGTCAGCCCCCCAGCCCTTGCCTTTCCCGGCGACTCTGATTGCTTCCCGCCACCCCTCCCAACAAGCAAGCGTTTACAAAGAAATGTCCAAGGGAGAATCCTCTAAGAAATCCGTGCTTGCGAAACTGTGTTCCGTACTAAATGCTGTTGAAAGGCTCTGAAATCAGAAGAATGCACGGGCTTTAAAGCCTCTTCTGGGCACGGAGAGTGCCTAGGGCCTGGGATTACCCTAGGGTTTTGCTCTGCTCCAGACCCTACGACAGCCTCTCTCTCGAGGAACCTCGATGGTTGCGGACACGAGCCCTGCCCCCAGGGAGCAAAAAAAAAAAAAAAATCCTCCACCGGGCAATGGTCCCGGCCCCAAGAGTAGAATGAGGTGTAGACTCATTAAGGGATTGGCCCGGGGTCAGCCATGAGGGAGGGAACAAGGTAATGAGTCACTCCCGACAAAGAACGAGGCATGCTGGGGAGGGACCTCCCCTGAGTCACCCATTTCTCTGAGCTTGGGAAACTGAAGCCTGGAGCCAGGTTCTTAGCTGTACGGCTCAGGCGTCCACGCCAGGCCTGTGAACTAGGGAGGGGGGACCCAGAGGACTCTGAAAAATGGCCTGCCCCTCCGATCTAAAGGAGACCCCCAAGGTGTCCTTGATGAGGTTTTGGGGTGAGGGTTCGTGGGGTCCAGAGGCCACGTCAACAAAGAATTCCTGAAGTCCTCTTTGATGCAAAAAGGGGCAGGAAGAGCTGCACAGCCTGTGTGTGGGGGGTGACTATTTTATGGAGTTAGGGGAGATAAAAATCCGAAGGGAGTTTCCAAAGAGACTTTGACATGCTAAAGACTTACTGCAGACCTAGCTATTGTCAAGCTAAGGTTGTTTTTCCCTCTAGCAAAGCATTAACATTAAGACTGGTAGGGAGTTCCTGGACTTTAGGCCATTGATAGGATTGTCTTTTTCTTGTAAACTGGTGCAGATTCATCTGTTCTTTGTCCTTTCCTGTTTTTGGGTAGCTGGGAGTGTCCAAGGAGTATCATAGTGTCCCACCTAGGGGGAGGGGGCCGGGAGGTATTGCTGTTAGCCTGTACTTTGCCCTCAGCTTGCCCCAAGCTCCCTCACCATCTTCTTCAGGCACCACTTACTCCGTTTCCAGTCCTCTTACACTTGCTTAGACAGTCCTATGTACTTACTTAATGGTTGCTGTGTGTTTACATAGCCCTTTAGGTGTGTGGTCTGAGTGTCCTATAATTAAACACTGAATCAAACACCAGCAAGGACTGTCCCTTTCAGACGTTTCTTTAGTAGGTACCTTTCTTTGCCTTACGTAAGCCTTGACCCAGAGAGGCGCACGATTTGTTCTGTGACTGCCTGACCCATTCCTCTAGTCCAGGGTGCGCCCTGCTCCATCCGTGTCCGACATACAACCTGTTGCCTGACTTACATGGCAACTCATCTCCCGGCCTCCGCTGGGTTCCCTGCAGTCCATTCTCCATCCGACTGACCCTGTGGCATGCCTGAAATGTTAATGGAATACCTGACTCTTCTGCTTAACCCCATCAAAGGCAGCCCCTTAACAATTGGAATAAAATACAAATTCCTAACTGTGGCCTGCCGGCTCTTCTGTGGGGTGGATCTTGCGTCCCTCCCTCCTTTACCATGAAGCGGCTTACTGGCCTTGTCTTCCCCCGCAGCACTCCAAGCTTCTTTCCACTGAGAACCCAGTTGCCCCAGATCCAATGACCATCATCTTTTCAACACTCAGCTCTCAGCTCAAATGTCACCTCCTCCAAGATGGCTTTCCTGATCCTCTTAACCAGAGCAGGTCACTCTCTATTCTCTTACCCTGCATTATATTATCTGTACCAACCCCATTAGAGTGTAAGCTCAATGCAGACTGGCTTATTCACTCTGGCTTGTTCACTCAGGGCCAAGACCAAGGCCTAGCACATATATAGAGGCTTAGCAAAATATCTGTTCAATGAATGGCCATACATTTTTTAAAGATTTTTTTTTTTTTTAAGTAACATCTACCCCCAGAATGGGGATTGAACTCACAACCCGGAGATCAAGAGTTTCTTGCTCCACTGACTGAGCCAGCCAGGGACCCCTGAACCACATGTTTATCACAGTGGGGTGGTGGTGGTGAAACAGTGCTGAAGCATGGAAGGAAGGGCTGAGGGCTCGCCATCCCATCTGCAGGCCATGCTGACCACCCACAACTAGAGATGGGCAGATAGGAATGAAGTGGGGTGAAAACAGGCTCCTTGGCCAACATTAGTGGCTCCCCATCCCCCTCATTGGCTACACCTTCTTTTCAACCCCAAGCTACTGTCCTTGGGTCTTTCTTGTTTGTTGCACTCCCTGACACACACACACACACACACACACACACACACACACACACACCCGAGCCCCCATCTCAGTCTTAAGGCTTTAAATACCATCTTTACCCTAAAGTAGGACTTCCAACCTACAGCTCGAGTCTAGGGCTTTCTCCTGAGCCTCAGACTCTTGGCCTTCCCACTTGGATCTCTCATAAACATCTCAAAGTCCATGTGTTCAGAACCAAGTTCTTGATCTCCACCCACAAATACACGCCACCACGGTCTCCCCCAGCTCCATTCTTGGCAACTCCATCCTTGAAATTGCTCAGGTCACATTCTCTCCAATTTTCCTCTCAAACTCCACCTCCAGTCCATCTGCAAATCCTGCTTTGCCTTCAAAACATATCCCAAGTCTTGCTGTTTCTCATCGCAACGTTGCCACTTTGGTCCAGTCCACGGTCACCTTCTCCCCTTCAGCGCCTTCCAGTGCATTCTCAAGGTAGCTGCTACAGCCAGTCTGGCTAAAAGGCATATCAAATCCTTTGTCTCCTCTGCACGTGATCCTCTGATTTCCTTCCTCTCTTGCCCATTCAGAAAAGAAACCAGAGTCCCACACAATCAGCCTCTTCTCTTTGACCCCGTTGCCCACCTCTCTCGCCCTTGCTCTGCCTCAGCCATGGTAGCCTCCTTTTTGAGTGTCCCCTCCTCCAGTAATATGTCCACATAACTCACTTCCTCACCTCCTTCAAGCCTTTGCTCACCCCAGTGAGTCTACTCACCGTTCCGTGAATTTCAATATTCCTCAAACACACGCTGTATTTTTTTTTATTATTCATTTTTAAGAGAGAGCGAGCATGAGTGGGGGTAGGACAGAGAGGGGGAAAGAGAATGCAAGGCGGGCTCTGCCCTGACAGCAGCAAACCCAACGCAGGGCTCGAACTCAAAGAGACCGTGACCTGAGCCAAAGTCGAATGCGCAACCATCTGGGCCCCATGTGCTCTATATTTCTTTCCCTGCTTTTCGTCCAAGACATTTATCACCTTCTAACATAATAAGTACTTTGCTTATTCAGTTTCTTGTCTCTGTCTCTTCGTGTGAGGAGTCAGCTTGCTGATCACCAAAGATGCCTGTTTGCTGCTGAGAACATTTCCCAGCCCTGACCTTGCAGCTGGCTGGGGCCTTGTGACTAGTTCTTGCAGATGGACTTAGAGCAAAAGTAGGACTATGGAGATCTACCTGATCAAAAATACGTGCATCAGACTCTAAGGAGAGCAGGCAATAGGCCTTTATTGTGGTTGATCCATTGACAACTTGGTGTCTATTTGGTGTAGCATCTAGCACCTAACGACTACACCATGATTACTACAGCCCACTAGCATGCAAGTTCAATGAAGGCAAGGATTTACTTATGTTTTCTTCATTTACTGTGTCTATTATTGCCCACAACAGGGCTTAGCATACAGTACTTAATAACTACTTGTTGACTGAAGGACTGAATACCTTTCTCCATAACCAGTCATGAAAATAATCAAATGGTTGACAAAGAAAGGACAGTGACGGTGGGAAGGGGAGAACCTGGGTACCTCAGCCGCTTAAGCGTCCAAGTCCATCTCGACTCAGGTCACGATTTCACAGTTAATGGAATCAAGCCCCACGTCAGGCTCTCCATTGACATCATGAAGCCTGCTTGGGATTCTGTCTCTCTCTCTGTCTGCCCCTTCCCCACTTACTTGCTCTCCCTCTCTCTCTCAAAATAAATAAATAAACTTGAAAAAAAAAAAGAAATGAAAATGGAAAACAAATTAGTTTTTATAGAAAAGCAGAACTGGGTTGCTAGAGAGTCACTGGCTAAAGCTTTGATAAAACTAAAGAGAATTCCCTTAAATTTTATTCTTCCATGTCTTCACCTTTTTCTTCTTTTCTTCCTCCCACATTTCCACCTCCTCCATCTCTATTCCACCCAAATCCATCTTCATTCTCCCCTTCTCCCTCTCCTTCTCCTTTTCCTTTCCTGGATTTTTTTCTTCCCACTTAATCTAACAAGAATTTACTGCCTATTCTGAAACGATAAAAATCCTATAACAGAGAGCACAGGCATTAATGTGTCTGACGTCAGCCATGGCAACATTTTTCTAGATCTGTCTCCTGAGGTAAGAGAAATAAAAGCAAAAATAAACTATTGGGACTACATCAAAATAAAAACCTTCTGCACGCTGAAGTAAACAGTCAACAAAACTAAAAGGACAAACTACTGAATGGGAGAAAATATTTGCAAATGATACGTCCGATAAAGGGTTAGTATCTAAAATATATAAAGAACTGATACAACTCAACATCAAAAAAACACAAACAGTCCAATTTAAAAATGGGCTGAAGAGAGCCATTCGGGTAGCTCAGTTACTTGGGCATCTGACTCTCTTGATATCACTTCAGGTCATGATCCCAGGATAGTGGGATGAAGCCTGCCTAAGATTCTCTTTCTCTTCTCCCCTCCTCTCTCTCTTTCTACCCCTACCCCACTCATGTGTACTCCCTCTCTCAAAAAAAAAAAAAAAAGGGCAGAAGATTTAACAGACCTTTCTTCAAAGAAGATCTACATATAGCCAATAAACATGAAAAGATGCTCAACATCACTCATCATCAGGAAAATGCAAGTCAAACTACAATGAGATACAATAGCTAAAATTAAAAAAAAAAAAAAGAAACGTATGTAGGGGAGAAAAAGGAACCCCCTTGTGCAGTGTTGGTGGGAACATAAACTGGTACAGCCCCTGTGGGAAGACAGTATAGCGTTTTCTCCAAAAATTAAAAATAGAACTACCTTAGAATCCAGTAACTGCACTACTATTTACCAAAAAAGTAATAATAATACGAAAACGCTAATTCACAGGAATGTTTATTGCAGCATTATTTATAATAGCCAAATTATGGAAACAACCCAAGTGTCCATTGATAGATGAATGGATAGAAAACAAGATGGTGTATGTATGCAGTGGAATATTTTTTTAATAGTTTATTGTCATGTATGCAGTGGAATATTATTCAGCCATAAAGAAAATGAAATCTTGCCATTTGCAACAACATGGATAGAACTAAACACTATAATGCTAATAAGCAAAATAAGTCAATCATAGAAAGACATACCATGTGATTTCATTCATCTGAAATTTAAGAAAAAAGCCAAACAAGCAAAGAAAAGAGACAAACCAAGAAGCAGAACCGTAAGTATAGATAACAAATGCATGGTTACCAGAGCGGGGGGGTGGGGGGGGGCAGGGGATGGGAATTAATGAATATACTTATCATGATGAGCATTGAGTAATGTATAGAATTGTAGAGTCCCTATATTGTATACCTGAAACTAATAAAATGCTGTGTGTTGGGGCACCTGGGTGGCTTAGTCGGTTGAGCATCCGACTTCAGCTCAGGTCATGATCCCACAGTTCGTGAGTTTGAGCCCCATGTCGGGGCCTGTGCTGATAGCTCAGAGCCAGGGGTATGCTTCAGATTCTGTGTCTCCCTCTCTGCCCCTTCCCTACCCATGCTCTGTCTCTCTCTCCTCTCAAAAACAATAAAACAAAAAAATTTTTTTGAATAAAAATGCTGTGTGTTAATGACACTGGAATTAAAGCTAAAAACAATAATTTACTGCCTGTTAATTTGAGCTAGAGGACATCTACTCTAAGGAACTTAAGATATAGAAGTGGGAGGTAACAAGGAGTAAAGAAATAAATAGTAAATCCTTGGACTCTTACCCATTGCGTCTACCCTCCCATTGAGGACAACTCAAAATGAACAATATATTCTTCAAAACACCTGCTTGAACACATCTGGAAGGTTAACGAAAGTGAAAAATACTACTGTGGTAGACAGAAAATGGAAGTGACTCTGAAATGTAGGGCCCTTGTTCCCTATAACCCTTTGCTCTTGACAGCAACTCTGAGTCAAGAGTAGGTATCACCTCCAACCCATTAGGAGAGGTATCATTTAAAAAACAAAACAAAAACAATATAACAAGTGTAGGAGAGGCACCTGGCGGTCTCAGTTGATGTAGCATGTGCCTCTTGATCTCAGGATCCTAAATTCGAGTCCCACATTGGGTGTAGAGATTACTTTTCTAAAAACCACAAACGTAGGAGAAGATGTGGAGAAATTAGAAACCATGTGCTTGGCAAGTGGGAATGTAAAATGCTGCAGCCACTATAGAAAACACTGGCAGGGCCACCTGGGTGGCTCAGTTGATCTGAGCATCCAACTTCGGCCCAAGTCATGATCTCGCGGTTCATGAGTTTGAGCCTCACATTGGACTTGCAGCTGTCAGTGCAGAGCCTGCTTCAGATCCCCTGCCCCCCTCTCTCTGCCCCTCCCCTGCTTGCTGTCTCTCAAAACTAAATAGACATTAAAAAAAAGAAAACACTGTCAGTTCCTCAAAAGATTAAGCAGAATTAGCATATGACCTAGCAACTTGCCTACTAAGTATATACACAAAAGAACCAAAAGCAAAGACTCCAGCACATATTTATTCGTAGACCCTTGTTCCGATGAGCGTTCTTCACAATGGCAAAAAGATAGAAGCGACCCAAGTGTCCCTCAACAGATGAATGGATAAAAAAGTGACCTACACATACAATGGAATATTACCCAGCCTTGAAAAGGAAGGAAGTGCCGACACATTCTACAACATGGGTGGACCTTGAGAACATTGTGTTAAGTGAGATAAGCCAGGACCAAAACCACAAATTACATATGATGCTATTTATATGAGATACCGAAGTTAATCAAATTCATACAAAGTAGAGGGTAATTGCCAGCGGCTGGTGGGAGGGGAGATTGGGGGATTAGTGTTAAACGGTATTGGTTTCAGTTTGGCAAGAAAGAGTTATGGACAGAAATCACAAAACATTGTGAATGTACTTAACACTCTTTAACTGTACACTTTGAAAATGATTAACATGGTAAATTTTATGTGTTTCTTAATAAAAAAAAAATTTCTTTAGGAGTTCCTGGGTGGCTCACTCATTTGAGCATCCAGCTTTGGCTTAGGTCCTGATCTGGAGGTTCATAAGTTCAAGCCCCACATCAGGCTCTGTGCTGACAGCTCAGAGCCTGGAACCTGCTTCAGACTCTGTCTCCCTTTCTCCCTGCCCCACCTCACTCATTCTCATTCTCATTCTCTCTCTCTCTCTCTCTCTGTCAAAACTAAATGAAACATTAAAAAATTTTTTTTGATGGTTAAGATGGTAAATTGTATGTTAGGTGTATTTTACCCCATTAAAAAAATGTTTATATAGGGAACTCACACAGCAGGAGAGGAGGAGAGAAAGATACTCTGCCTTGTCAACCAGAGCCCGATAAAGGGCTCGATCTCACTAACCATGAGATCAGGACCTGGGCTGAAATGAAGAGTTAGAGGCTTAACGGCTTGTGCCATCCAGGCACCCCCACAATTTTAAAAATATAAACAAATTTAAAACACCAGGCTAGGACACCTGGGTGGCTCAAGTCAGTTGGGCCTCCGACTTTGGCTCAGGTCATCATATCAGGGTTTGTGAGTTCAAGCCCTGGCATCGAGCTCTGTGCTGACAGCTCACAGCCTGGAGCCTGCTTCAGATTCTGTGTGTGTGTCTCTCTCTGCCCCTCTCCCACTCATCCTCTGCCCCCCCATCTCAAAAATAACCATTAAAAAAAAAAAGACCAACCAGGCAAAAACTAACCAAAACAAAGCAGGCTTTACTGCAAAAAGTATCACTAGACATTTATGAAGGACAAATCATAATGATAATATACTTAATTCACCAAGAAGATGTAATAATTCTAAATTTGTACAAGCTTACACACATTCTCAAAAATCTACAAAGCAAAACCATGGACAGAATTGCAAGACGATAAGGACAAATCTACAATTCTAGCAGAAGATAAGTGTATGGGCAACTTTAGAACATATCAATGTAAAGTAGTAAGAAGTAGATTTGGCTAACTGGATAAACAACCCTTCACCTAATAGCTATGTATATAGAATACTGCGCTCACAACTGCAGATCACAGATTCTTTGCACGTGAACATGGAATGTTTATGAAAATGCCAGGCAATATAGCAAGTCTCAACAAATTTCAAATGCTCTGAATTCTACAGAGTACATTCTCAGACAATGATGCAATTAAACTAGAAAATGAGAAGAAAAAAAGTAAAGAAAATACCTACATATTTGGAAACTGTATACTCCTGAATACTTGTGGATTTTTTTTAAAAAAATCGCAATGGGGGCACCTGGGTGGTTCAGTATGTTAAGTGTCTGACTTTGGCTCAGGTCTTCATTTCACGAGTCCTGGGTTCAAGCCCTAGAATCCTGGAGCCTGCTTGAGATTCTGTGTCTCCCTCCCTCGTTGCCCCTCCCTAACTCACACTCTCTCTTCCTCTCTCTCAAAAATAAACATTAAAAAAAATTTTTTTTAATCACAGTAAGAATTAGAAAATATTTTAAACAAACATTTTTTGAATACCACATTCTCAAATTAAGATGCAACTAAAGCTATGCTAACATGGAAAGTTATGTTTTTTAATACATGTAATAAAAAATAAGACAAGAATAAGCAAAGTATTCTTCAGGAAAAATTAGAAAAAGAGCAGCTAATTAAGCACAATGAAAGTGCTAATGATTGGAAACAGTCAAAAGTTCGTTGACGAGACAAATACAATTATTAAGCCCCTGGTGAGACTAATTTTAAAAAGCACAAATAATGCCAAAAAATTTTAAAGGGAACATTTCTACAAATTATCCAATCATTACAAAGATAATGAGATAATACTATGAGATTTATGCCAATAAGTCTAAAAATTTGATTAAAATAGACAAAGTCCTTGAAAATACAGTTTACCAATAAGAAATATAATGGAACATAAAACAATAAGAAATGTAAAACCTAAATAGTGGTATATCTACTGTTTAAAATTAAGTCTATAGGGGCACCTGGGTGGCTCAGTCAGTTGAGCGTCCGACTTCAGCTCAGGTTATTCTCTCTCGGGTTATGAGTTTGAGCCTCGCATTGAGCTCTGTGCTGACAGCTCAGAGCCTGGGGCCTGCTTCGGATTCTGTGTCTCCCTCTCTCTCTGCCCTCCCCTGCTCACACTCTGTCTCCTCTCTCTCTCAAAAGAAATAAATATAGAGAAATTTTTTTAATAAAATCAAAAAATAAAATTAGGTCTATAATTTAAAATCTTCAGGGGTGTCTGGTGAGCTCAGTCACTAAAGCACGCAACTCTT
This sequence comes from Crocuta crocuta, assembly GCF_008692635.1. Taxonomy (NCBI): domain Eukaryota; kingdom Metazoa; phylum Chordata; class Mammalia; order Carnivora; family Hyaenidae; genus Crocuta; species Crocuta crocuta. The sequence continues at coordinate 4,034,382 of NW_027532607.1, read as the reverse complement.
GACATCGGGATTGTGATTTCAGGCCCCACATTGGGAGCAGAGATCACTTAAAAATAAAATCTTTTAAAAATAATAATTAAATAAAATCTTCAAAGAAAACTCCAGGCCTAGATAGTTTTATCAGTGAGTTGTATTTAAGGAAGAAATAGCACCAATCTTAGATATAACTCCTTCAGAGAATAAGAAAAGGAAATAATCTCTAATCATTCTGAGGCCAACATAATATTGATAACAAAACCTGAAAAAGACATTACAGAAAAAGGAAAATAGGCTGATCTCACTTATAAACGTAGATGCAAAACTCCTAAACAATCAGCAAAATGAATCCAGCAACATATAAAGACAACACATCATTCCCAGTCTGGGCTTTTTTTTTTTTTAGTTTATTTTTTTATTTTGAGAGAAAGAGCACTAGTGGGGTAGGGACAGAGAAAGAGAGGATTCCAAGCAGGCTCTGCGATGTCATTGCAGAGCCCGCCAGCATGGATTTATTGTAGAAATGTCAGTTTGCCTTAACATTTGAAAAACTGATCAGTGTAATTCACCATTTTAATGGACTAAAAGGCAAGAATCTTGATCATCTTAAGAGATGTAAAAAAGAAGGTTGAATACATTCAACAACGTTTATGTTTTTTTTTAATATATGTGCTAGCCAAGTAGGAATAGAAAGGAGTTTTCTCTTTTTTTAATTTTTTCTTAATATTTATTTATTTTTGAGAGAGAAAGAAGACAGACAGACAGAGCATGAATGGGGAAGGGGCAGAGAGAGAGAGAGAGAGAGAGACAGAATCCGAAGCAGGCTCCAGGCTCTGAGCTGTCAGCACAGAGCCCTACATGGGACACGAACCATGAGATCATGACCTGAGCTGAAGTTGGACGCCCAACCAACTGAGCCACCAATGTGCCCCAAGAAAGGAGTTTTTTTAACTTGATTTAAGGTTATACAAAACCTTTAACAAAGTGTACATATACAAAAACCTACAAGCATTACACCAAATAGTGAAATATTAAAAGTTCTCCCTTTAACTTGGCAACAAGGATGCCTGCTTTGACCGCTTCTATTTCTTTTTAAGTAAGCTCTACACCCAACGTGGGGCTCAAACTCACCACCCCAAGATCAAGTCAAATGCTCCACCAACTGAGCCAGCCTGGCACCCCTTCTTTGACCATTTCTGTCCAGCATGATAATGAAGGACAAAGCCAGTCCAGTAAGTAGGAAAAAAAATTAAAAAGTAAAGGATGTAAGCATGAACAGAAAGAACTCTCATTGTTTATAAGATGACCTGATTATGAATGTAGAAAAATCCAAAAGTGCATAATTAGGATTAACAAGTGAGTTAGTAAGGTTGCTAATATCAATATTAAAATATATTTCTAGGGGTGCCCGGGTGGCTCAGTCAGATAAACGTCCAACCTTCAGCTTAGGTCATGATCTCCTGGTCTGTGAGTTCGAGCCCCGCATCAGGCTCTATGCTGACAGCTCAGAGCCTAGAGCCTGCTTCAGATTCTGTGCCTCCTTCTCTGCCGGTCCCTTGATTACACTCTGTCTCGATCTCAAAAATAAACATTAAATTTTTTTAAAATTTATTTCTAGGGGCTCTTGATTTCGGCTCAAATTATGATCACATGGTTCATGGGGCTGAGTCCTTCGTTGGGCTCCACAGTGATAGCGTGAAGATTGCTTCGGATTCTCTCTCCCTCTTTCTCTGCCCCTCTCCTGCTCACATGTGCCCACATACACATTCTCTCTCTCAAAATCAATAAACTTTTTTAAAAAAATTTTAAAAATAGGAATGCCTGGATCGCTCAGTCGGCTAAACCTCCAACTTTGGCTCCGTTCATGATCTCATGGTTTGTGAGTTTGAGCCCTGCATCAGGCTCTATACTGACAGCCTGGAGCCTGCTTTGGATTCTGTGTGTGTCTCTCTCTCTGCCCCTCCCCTACTCACAGTCTCTCTCTCTCTCAAAAATAAACAATAAAAAAATAACTTTTTTAAAATAATAAATAAAAATTTAAAAGGAAAGCAATAATCACATACATTCTAAAAGGCTAATGCTACCGTTTCAAAATACTGAGTGCATAGGAATAAATCGAATGAAACATGGCAGACCTCTATGTAAAACTAAACATTGAAAGGAAAGAAGGAAGAAAGAAAGAGACAGAAAGAAAAAAAGAGAGAAAGAAGAAAGGAAAACCCAAATAAATTGGAGTACACAATGTGTGGCAGACGTGGAAATGTTACCTGGATGCCCTCAGGAAAGAACTTTCTGCTCAGCCTCCAGCTCCCAGCTCCTTCAGGATCCGTCTCAGCCGCAGAGCTGCCTTGGCTGAGAGCACACGGGTCCCAGGGCAGCACACTTCCAGTGAAAGTGCCCTATCGACCTAACACAGGACACTCCAAAGCCCTTGAGGCTGAAGGCAGCTCCCTGACACATTATTGATGGAAGCTTGGTTGGGCCAGCATTGCCGCTGTCACTCCCCCCTGCGCGATCTTGCTGCTCCCCTCCCTGCCACACTATCACTACCTATAAACATCTTGCCCCCCACACTGTGTCTCTGCCTCTGCTTCTGAAAAGCATAAGCCACCACAGCTGACACCCGCCGTTCCAGAGAGCAGGTGACAAGAAGGGTTTGGAATAGGCTGGCGAGGAGGTCCCCTTCACTGGTGGTAAGTTGGCGGGTCTCAAAACAGCTCTTGACATACGATCCTGGCTCAGTTGCTCGTAGCCTAACTGTTGGTACATGAGAATGTGTGTCCAGGTCCAAGTGAAGGCACTAGCTGAGGTAGTTTATCAGGCACTTGAGACTGTTGGAGGAAATAGTTACTATAGAGATAACAGATTTGGATGCTGAGCGATAATTATCACGAGTGTCCTAGAAGATGACAATCAACAGCAGGAGGTACTAAGCAATGGAAAGCCAGGTGTGAAAAACAGACCCGTCGGATGCATGTAATGAAGCGCTCCCCTGCAGTGGCAAAGCAGAGAAAGCTAAGCACCAAGCCAAAGAAGATTCAGTGCCCAACAAAGTCAGTTCTCTTATGTCAGGACCCTAGGTGGGGTAAAGACCTATGGACAATAGTTCTGAAAATTATTCCCTAGACTCCTATGAACCTTCTGATTCTACAGAAGTGGCCATCACCTCCTAACCCCCCCAAGTAGAAGCCTCTCCCTGAGAAGAGTATGGGCCCTGCTCAGAACTCCCTGCCTCGGCCACTGTGCCTATAACTAGCTTAAGTCACAGCATCTGCCAGCCAGGGACATGCCAAGGGATTATACTCCATAAAAGGGCTGCAAGACCTCTCCCGTAGGCACTGGCAGCAGCCAGGGACTGGATTCTAAGAATGCTTGATCACAGGGGCCAGAAGACTAAATTGGGTCAAGAGTCTATTGACTTGGGAGTGCTCTGTTGAGACACAGGACTTAATGTTCTGTTAAGGATCCAGAATTTCCATGATAGAAGGTGGAGAAGTGAACTAAAAGGTTTAGGAAGCACCGAACACCAGGACCCACCAGGTATTTGTTAACGTTTCACAGAAAGGCTCAAAAGACATACTATTGACCGGGCCAGAAGGAATGTGCTGGTTAGAAGGGCACCAGCCCTACCAAGAAGTTCAATAATGGGGACTCTCCCAGGTAAGCCCAGGCTGACAATAGAGCAGGCTGTTCTAGAACCAAGGGACTGAATTTTTTTCATTTTATTTCATTTTAATTAACCTCATTTAAACAGCCACAAGTAGCTACTATACTGGACGATTCAGAAGTAGAAGATAATACCGAAAACCATCTCCACGACCTGAGGATAAGAAGGACTTCTTAAACAGAACAAAAAAAAATAAAACATTTTTTAATAAAAAATAAATGAAATGGTTCATCTTAGGGGTGCCTGGCTGGCTCAGTCGGTGGAGCATGCAACTCTTGATCTTGGGGTTGTAAGTGTGAGCTCCATGTTGGGTGCAGAGATTACTCAAAAACAATGTCTTTAAAAAATGGTTAGGCTTATGTGAATTTTATCCCAACTTAAATAATTAAAAATGTAGGGGGCGCGTGGGTGGCTCAGTTGGATGAGTGTCCAGATCTTTATTTCAGCTCAGATCATGATCTCATAGTTCTTGGGATCGGGCCCTGAATTGGACTCTGGGCTGACAGTATGGAGCCTGCTTGGGATTCTCTCTCTCCCTTTCTCTGTGCTCCTCCCTCTTTCTCTCAAAATAAATGAGTATTTTTAATATATATTTTAATGCTTATTTATTTTTGAGAGAGAGAGAGGGACAGAGCATGATTGATGGTAAGTCAGAGAGGGAGACAGAATCCGAAGCAGGCTCCAGGCTCTTAGCAGTCAGCACAGAGCCCAATGCAGGGCTCGAACTCAACGGACCGCCAAGATCATGACCTGAGCTGAAGTCGTACACTTAANAACTCAGTGGATATTTTTAACAAACAAAAGACTATGTACTTTTCCTTTGGTATAGAGGCAGAACATATCTAAGAGGAAATAAAACTTTTTAAGTTTCTGGCAACCCTCCTGGCTCAGTCAGAAGAGCATGCAACTCTTAATCTCAGGTTCGAGAGTTCAAGCCCCACATTGGGTGTAGAGATTATTTAAACAAAATCTTAAAATAATAAAAATAATTATAATTTTAGCAATTAATAATGAAGTTTCTGGCATCCCTAAACCTACCCAGTTGCTTTTTTTAAAGTTGTACAACGTGATTTTTTAAGGTGTACAATGTAATGATGTAAATATGTGTATACCTTGTGAAATGATTATCATAATCAAGTTAAGTAGTACATCCATCTCCTTACATAGTTAACTGTTCTTGACGAGTGACTCAAGAACTACTCTGTTAGCAAATTTCAACTATACAATATAGTATTATTAACTATAGCCACCACCTGCTCATCAGATCGCCAGAGCCTAAGCATCTTATGAAACATCAAAGTCTGTACCCTTTGGAGTGCCTGGGTGGCTCAGTTGGTTAAGCGTCTGACTTCAGCTCAGGTCATGATCTCACAGTTCGTGGGTTCAAGCCCCACGTTGGGCTCTGTGCTGACAGCTAGCTCAGAGCCTGAAGCCTGTTTTGGATTCTGTGTCTCCCTCTCTCTGACCCTCCCCTGCTCACTCTGTCTTTCTCTCTCTTTCTTTCTCTCTCAGAAATAAATAAAACATAAAAAAAAAAAAAAAAAGAAAGTCTATAGCCTTTGACAGACATCTCCCCATTTCTCTGACCCCACAGTCCCTGGGTATTACCATTCTTCTCTGGTTCTAGGAATTTGCCTTTTATTTTTATTTAAAAATTTTTTTAGGTTTATTTTTGAGAGAGAGCGTGCGTGTGTGTGTGTGCACGCACACAAGTGTGCACACATGAGTGGAGGAGGGGCAGAAAGGAGGGGAACAGAGGATCTCTGTCTGACAACAGAGAGCCTGCCGCAGGGCTCAAACTCACAAACTGAGAGATCGTGACCTGAGCCGAAGTCGGATGCTTAACTGACTCAGCCACCCAGGCATTTCTATTTTTATTCTTAAAGTTTATTTATTTATTTTGAGAGAAAGAGCACAAGCAAGAGAGGGGCTGAGGGAGAGAGAGAATTGCAAGCGGGCTCCTCATTGTCAGTGTGAGGAGCCCAATGTGGGGCTCGAACTCATCAACTGTGAGATCATGACCTGAACTGAAACCAAGAATCAGACGCTCAACCTACTGAGCCACCCAGGCACCTGGAGGGGTTTGACTTTTTTTTAATTCCACATAGAAGTGAGATCATGCAGTGCTTGTCTCTCTGTGTCTGGCTTATTTCTCTCAGCATAATGCCCTCCAGCTTCACCCATGCTGTTTTTGCTTTTCAGTCTCTTATCCACCCCCTTTCCTCCTCTCTGCCAGTCAGATGTTTTCAGTATGCCTGTGTGTGAGTGTGCACAGGCACCTCTGTGGTTTTGCCTCAGTTCTCTGACCTTCCGCAGGCTCTCCTGTGGGGAGTGTGCTTTGCTGAGTCTGCATGTCTGCAGGCGGTCCTCACACTGATCACGAGAGGAAGCTAGGCTTCCTGGGGTCCTGAATCAGCAGAGCAGGAAGGAAATAAAAAGGCCACAGAACTGTCGAAGAGAAAGAAGACAACTTGATGGCAGAATCCATACCTCTAGGGACAGGTCTGAGAAGAAACTATGTTCTGTCTGGAGTCCCATCATCTGTGAATAGAGGCACAGACCCAAGAGCAAGGCTCCAGCGATGCTATTTCCTGCGATCAAATGACCTTGGGTGAGTCCTTTGCCTCTCTCTGCTATAGTTACCCCATCTGTAAAAGGGGGATGATATAATAGCCTTTCCCATTGACTGTTGTGAGGATCATAGGCATCTGAGCTTGGCTAGAGTAAGACTGTAACAAGGTTACCTCTTACTACTTCCAAAGGTTTTGGTTTCGAAGTCGAGAACTGGAAAATACCCATTTATTTTCCTGCTTGCTACCTTTCATCTCTTGTGTCCCATTTAATAATTAATATCAAATGAGCAAACCAACAAACAAGCCAGAAACACCCTGCCGGCCTGTTTTTGGCATTTGCGATGGAACCAAGATTTCTTCCACAGGAAAAGGGCACCCAAAGAGGGTGAGGTCCGAGGAAATCGTCATTTCAGATCCTATTGCCTCTGAAACTGAGCCACAAGCCCAAATCCCATATTCTAGTAGTGGAAGGTTCAGAGTGGATACGTTCCTTCAACAAACACAGCAAGAAATACACAATTCAGGGAGGAAGCCTTACCTGGCACACCTCATCTTTAGACGTATTAGGATTGGGGCGCTTGGGTGGCTCAGTCAATTAAGCGTCCGACTCTGGATATAGGCTTAGATAATCTCAGGGTTCCTGAGGTTTAGCCCCTTGTCAGGCTCTGCGCTGATAGGGCGGATTCTGTCTCTGTCTCTTTCTGCCCTTCCCTGGCTCGCTCGCTCTCTCTCTCTCTCTCTCTCTCTCCTCTCTCACTCTCTCTCCTCTCAAAATAAATAAACTTTAGAAGAGTTAGGATGTACCAGGAAAAGTGTTTAGGTCCTGAGAAGCCATGAGACTTTAGGCTGATTTCTCATTTCCTTGGGTCTTACTGCCTAACAAATTGGGGTGTTGGGGGGTGCCTGACTGGCTCAGTCAGAGGAGCACGTGACTCCATCTCAAGGCTGTGAGTTCAAGCCTCACATGTAGTGTGGAGTTTACTAAAAGAAATTTTTTTAATTGAAGTGTTGGACTACATAGTCTTTAAAGTCCCTTCAGGTCAGTGATATTAATCAGTGACCTGATTAATATCAATCTTCTATTATCACCAAAAAGGAAAAAAAAATAATAATCATGAGGGGTTTTGGCTAAGAACCAGCTGGGGAAAACAAAACAAAACCAAACCAGTGTGTTTTAATTATAAGTCAAACTTCACTTTCAGGGGAAAAAACCACCCCTTAGGCTTTTTCTGTTCTATTTAGCTTAATTTTAATCTTTCTCTCCAGCAGGTAACTCTTCAGTAGAAAGGGTCAAGGTTCCTCACATTTTCTATCCACATCCCAGTTTTATACCAAAGATACCTTGGTATAAAAAGATTTCCCGTTTTTATATAAAGTCCTGCAAACAAAGAACGCTCCCTGTTCAAACGTCTTGAGTCAATTTTTTTCTGCCATTTCTGATGCTGTAGGGTTAATCCAGTATGGAGAGTGACAAAGTGGGGGAGGAGGGGGTGGTGGTTGGTTTTTGGTTTGTTTGGTTTTTTTTTTTTATAGATTCCACATTCATAACCAAGTACTTGGCATCCAGCCCTCTCATATGTTGCGAAACAAAAATGTGTTGCCGTCAGTGTGTCTTTAATAGGCCAAGCAGTTTATTTGATCACAATGCTTGGATCTAGACTCAGAGACACCAGAACTTTCCCACTGTGTCGTCACTGCTTTGGTTAGTAACTTGGTTTCCCTCTGTCTTTCTAAAGAACCATTTGGGGACTCAGAAGAGTGATTCCCTGGGAGCAGCTACGGCCCTTGACCACGGCCTAACCTCCTCAAAGGAATCTGCATCCAGGCTTGCAAAATATTTTGCAAAACTTGCAAAAATTCACCAGTTTTAGATTTTGAAATTACTGGCACAGGCAAGCATCTACCATCGTGAGATTCTCATGAGTGGGGTAGAGCAAATTTCTATAAACCAAGTAAACTCCAATCTCTGCAGCCCTTTGTGGAAATATTTATGCCCAAAGAAAAGGGTCCCTTTCAGCTCTAGGATGCTATAGTATAAACATTTACTACAGATGAGGTGCTTTGTGAATACACTTGCCCAGAAAGCTTCTGGTACCTAATTTCACCTAAAGACCTCTTTTTGCTCTACGGGTCTGGCCGAAAGGTAAATATCCCCTGTGATTCTCCTCACAAGAAAGGAGCCAAATGTATATTGGGTGTAAGTCAGTTGTATTAAGGAGCCTAAAAGTATAAACAACAACAACAAGACTTAAGACCCACAAGCCTTGTGACGAGCTTTCACGGAACCCAGCCGTCCTCCTCAGAGCCACCACCGTGGGCCCTCACGTCACAGTGATCCCTGGTGTCCCACAAGACAGCAGCAGCAGTCGTTATGAAACTCCCCACTTGCACGCAGTTGGATTTCTTTTCAGTGTAGCCTCATTATTTTGTTCTGGCCCTTGTACCACGTCTGCTCGCCTGATTTCGTTACATAAAGGCTTCTGTGAAGTCAGGAGTCTCCAACCAAATGACCATTGGAAGTAGCTGGTGGTTCACTGCACCGGTAAAGCTGTTCTCCCCAGAACTCTCCTTACAGACAGGTCAGAGGCCATAGCCCCAGAGACCAAGGAGCCAGCTTCAGGCGCACTAGAACAGCTGAACTTTCTTTCCCGCTTTTCCTGACCCCTCTCCTTTCCCTGTTTTCCTTCTTTCCCCTTCCTCCCTGAGCAGCCGGGGTCTTACTTACACCACACCTCTTAACCAGGCGTCGTATTGTCCTTCATCCTACTTTCCAGAGCATCTTTACAGATGTCCTTGTTTTCTTCTCCTCGTTCCAAACGCTTTCTGTCTCCATTTATGTGTCCTAGGCCGCCCCCACCCAAATTTAATATCTTATATGCCACCAGGCAGTCCCTATACTGTCCCTCGAGTCCGAGCAGTTAAATTGTCCTTAGTGATTACTTTCTTCTTGCTTTGGAACGCGGGCTCCTTATACACCCCGATATCCATTCTCCTCCTCCTCCATTTTTGGTTGGAAAATGGCGGCCCAGACTGCAATTCAGAGCCTCTCTTGCAGCCAGAAGTTGCCCTCAACAAAGAGGTGACACCATGTCTAGAATGGTGATTCTTGTAGGAGTGTCTAGAAAACGTCCTTAAAGGGTGGCGTGGAGCACCCTTTTTTGCTCCTTCCTAGTTCCCACTGACGAGAATGTGAGTGTGTTGTCTGGAGCTTAAGGAGCCAGCCTGGATCACGATCCAAGAGGCTGCTCACCGAGCATCAGAGCACAAGACCGGGGGCGTCTTTGGACTCTGTGGATTAAAAGGCCTCCATACCAGCGCTGGACTGACCGCCAAGTTCTGTGACTTGAGGAAGAAGCTAGACTTCTATCACATATAGGCCACTATTGTTTCTGAAAGATAGATGTAGCCAACTGTACATTCTAACGTGGAATTTATAAAATCATATTGCACATGAATCAAATTTACTTAGACCCATGCACAAGTCTGGGCCTTGCAGAGAGAACAGACATAAAGGTAAGAAATTCTAATTACTCAAAACCTCAGTGACCATTTTTTCATAGGTTTACCAGGTTCCCTTAGTGCTACAAATGACACACAGTAATATAGCCTTTATGTCCAGAGACAGAAGATATTTTACCATTCTGTAATTTTTTGCGGGGTTGAGGAGAGGTATAACTGCGGTCTTAGCAACAAATTACAAGAAGATTACAAGAAGAATGGAGGGCCTCGTTGGCTCGGTCAGTTGGGCATCCAACTGGGGCTCAGTTCCTGATCTCGTGGTTCACGAGTTCGAGCCCCGCACCAGGCTCCATACTGACAGCTCAGACCATGGCGCAGGCTTCAGATTCTGTCTCCCTCTCTCTCTGTCCCTTCCCTGCTCATGCTGTCTCTCTCTTTCTCAAAAATAAATAAACATTTTAAAAATTAAAAAAAAAGAAAATACTAAGGAGGGGCTCAGTCAGTAGAGCATGTGACTCTTGATCTCTTAGGATCTTTTTAAAATATTTTTTATTTATTTCTAGGAGAGAGAGAGAGACGGCATGAGCAGGGGAGGGTCAGAGAGAGAGGGAGATACAGACTCTGAAATTGGCTCCAGGCTCTGAGCTGGCAGTCAGCACAGAGCCCGACGCGGGGCTCAAACCCACGAACCGCGAGATCACGACCTAAGCGAAAGTCGGACGCTTAACCGACTAGGCCACCCAGGCACCCCTGATCTCTTAGGGTCTTGAGTTTAAGCTCCACCTTGGGTGTGCGGTCTACTTTATACTTTATAAATAAATAAATATTAAAATTTTAAAAAGAAGAAGAGTACAAGGAGTTCCCATACAATCTTTACTCACATTCCTCAAATATTAACATTTTTTTAAAAGTTTCCATTTTACTGCATTCACTTTATCACTCTGTGTTTATCAATTTTTTTCTCTGAAACATTTGAGAGTAAGTTACAGACACACTGTCCCATCACCAAAAAATGCCCTAAGTGTGTTTCCTAAAAATAAGGGCCTATGTGACAACATAACCACAATAACACTATCCAAATCGGAAAATTAACCCTCATGTAATACTATTACATAACCAGGGGCACCTGGGTGGCTCAGTCAGTTGAATGTCCAACTTCAGTTCAGGTCGTGATCTCACAGTTTGAGGGTTCAAGCCCCGCGTCAGGCTCTGTGTTGACAGCCAGCTCAGAGCCTGGAGCCTGTTTCAGATTCTGTGTCTCCCTCTCTCTCTGACCCTTCCCTGCTCACGCTGTCTCTCTCTCTCTCAGAAATAAATAAAAAATTTTTTAAAATTACCATTACCTAACCAATAGACTTTTCTTAGTTTCGTTTGTTTGGGGTTTTTTTAATGCTTATTTATTTTTTAGAGAGAGACAGCATGAGCGGTGGAGGCACAGAGAGAGAGAAAACATAGAATCAGAAACAGGCTCCAGATCCTGAGCTGTCAACACAGAGCCTGACGTGAGGCTCGAACCCACTAACTGCAAGATCATGACCTGAGCAGGCTCCAGGCTCTGAGCTGTCAGCACAGAGCCCAATGCGGGGCTCAAACTCATAATCCATNTTCAGATTCTGTGTCTCCCTCTCTCTCTGACCCTTCCCTGCTCACGCTGTCTCTCTCTCTCTCAGAAATAAATAAAAAATTTTTTTAAATTACCATTACCTAACCAATAGACTTTTCTTAGTTTGGTTTGTTTGGGGTTTTTTTAATGCTTATTTATTTTTTAGAGAGAGACAGCATGAGCGGTGGAGGCACAGAGAGAGAGAAAACATAGAATCAGAAACAGGCTCCAGATCCTGAGCTGTCAACACAGAGCCTGACGTGAGGCTCGAACCCACTAACTGCAAGATCATGACCTGAGCAGGCTCCAGGCTCTGAGCTGTCAGCACAGAGCCCAATGCGGGGCTCAAACTCATAATCCATGAGATCATGACCATGACCTGAGCTGAAGTCAGACGCTCCACCAACTGAGCCACCCACGCACCCCCCCCATAGTGATTTTATGTTTTTCATTTCTAAGGAGGATCAAAATTTCTTTATTTTTAAAATTTGTATTTGCTTTTGAACCTACTTGAATGACATATAAGGACTGAAATTTAGAACATGAAAGCAAAAGCCCAGGCAGCTGGTGATTCTCTCCATGAACACTATAAATAAAAATAATTTACCAAAGGGCACCTGGCTGGCTCAGTGGGCAGGGCATGCAATTCTTGATTTGGGGGTGTAAATTTGAGTCTCATGTGGGGTATAAACATTACTTAAAAATAAAATATTTTTAGGATCGCCTGGGTGGTTCAGTCAGTTAAGCATCTGGCTCTTGATTTTGGCTCAGTTCTTGTCCTCTTGTTCGGGAGTCTGAGTCCCGCATCAGGACTGACAGTACAGAGCCTGCTTGGGATTCTCTCTCTCTTTCCCTCTCTCTCTGCCCCCCCCCCGNCCCCCCCCCCCCCCCGCCTCTCTCTCTCTCAAAATAAATAAACTTAAACAAAAAATTTTTTTAATCTTTTAAAAATTAAATAAATACTTTACCCATTAAGAAATCTCTCTGTGAGGGGCGCCTGAGTGGCTCAGTCGGTCGACCATCTAACTTCAGCTCAGGTCATGATCTCATGGTTCTTGGGTTTGAGCCCCACGCTGGGCTCTGTGCTGACTGCTCAGAGCCTGGAGCCTGTTTCAGATTCTGTGCCTCCCTTTCTCTCTGACCCTCCCCTGCTCGCACTGTCTCTCTCTTTCAGAAATAAATAAAAAACATTAAAAAAACATTTTTTTTAAAGGAAAAGAATTGGCAAGATGTCCCATCTCCCCATCCTAGTATCTTCACGTGTACTGGGGAGATCTCTCCCGCACAGTACCCAACATGAAATACACCCACATCCTGCAATTACATCAATTGATAGGTATTTGTGTTACATTCTATGTGTTGGTTTTCACTGGTTAGTTGGCATATTTTGTCAGCATTTGATTAGTGTTAGTACATTTTTAGTGTAAGGCCAATACATTTGCTTTAGGTCTCAAATCTTTTTGTAGCTCCCGCATAGCTCATAGACTAAGGGACTGCACTTGCAGTACCTAATGAATTTGGTTAAGTTGCAAGAAGTTTTATTTACTTTATCTTAGAGACAAATGTCCCTGAACTAATCAAACTTACTTCTTAAAAAAAAACAGCTTTATTGAGATTTAATTTACATACCAGTAAAGCATACAATTCAGGGCATCCAGGTGGCTCAGTCTGTTAAGCATCTGACTCTTGGTTTTGGCTCAGGTCATGATCTCATGGTTCGTGAGTTCAAGCCCTGCATCAGGCTTGATAGCTAGGAACTTGCTTGGGATTCTCTCTCTCCCCCTTCCCCCCCGTCCCCTGCTCACACACTCTTTCTTTCTCAAAATAAATACATAAACTTTTAAAAAATAAAGTGTACAATTCAATGGTCTTCAGTGCATTTACAGAGTTGTGCAATCATCAGCACTATCTAATTTTAGAACATTTCATCACTTCAGAGAGAAAACTTGTGCCCACTTAACGCCTCTCCCCACCCTTCCCCTCCCTGATCCCTGGCAACCACACAGCTACTTTCTTGTCTCTATAGACTTGTCTTTTCTAGACATTTCATGTACCGGGAATCATGTAATATGCGGTCTTTGGGCCTGGCTTCAAGCTACTCTAATGTCTTGGAGGTTTATCCCTTGCAGTAGCACGTATCAGTATTTCATTCATTTTTCTTACCGATTAGAATTACTCTGTATGCATGGAGCACATTCCATTAAGCTGTTCGCCAGTGGCTGGGCATTTGGGTTGTTTACACTCGGGGGCTATTGTAAGCCATGCAGCTGTGAACGTTTTGTACAAGTCGCTGTGTAGATATATGTTTTTGTTTGTCTGGGAATGGAGTTGCGGGGTCATGTGAGAACATTTAGAGAAATTGCAAGACTGTTTCCCACAGTGATTGCACCAGTTTGCAGTCCTGCCAGCAGAGAATGAGGGTTCCACTTTCTCTACATGGTCGTCAACACTTGTTCTCTTTTTTATTCCAGCCATCCTGGTGGGCGTGGAGTAGTAGATCATTTAGTAGATCATTTTGGGTTTGTGGGTTTTTTTTTTTATGAAGTTTATTTATTTTGACAGAGAGAGATTGTGCACATGTCCTAACTCACACACAGGGAAGGACGGAGGGGTACAGAGAATCCGAAGAAGGCTCTGCTCCCTGGGCTCAAACTCAGGAACCCTGAGATCCAGACCTGAGCTGAAACCAAGAGTCAGATGCTTAACCAACTGACTGAATCACTCAGGTGCCCCTCATTTGAGTTTGACTCTGCATTTCCCTAATGATTAATGATGTCCACTATCTTTTCATGTGCTTATTGGCCAAGGTATCTTCTTGGAGAAATATTTATTCAAATCCTTTGCCCATTTATTTTATTTTATTTTTATTTTGAGAAAGAGAGTGCGAGCAGGGGAGAGGGGCAGAGAGACAGAGAGAGAAAGAGAGAGAGAGAAAGGGAGAGAATCTTTAGCAGGCTCCGAACTCAGCCCAGTTCGGGGCTCAATTCTACAACCTTGGTATCATGACCTGAGCTGAAATCAAGTGTTGGACCCTCAACCGATAGGTTCCCCCGCCCATTTTTATTTTTCAAGATTTTAGTTTCAAGTAATTTCTACACCCACCATGGGGCTCAAACCTACAACCTCAAGATCAAGAGTCCCATGCTTCACCAACTGAGCCAGCCACGTGCCCCTGATTTCTTCCTTTTATTATTTGTGCTTTTGGTGTCATATCTAAGAAATCGTTGCCTCACCCAGGATCATGAAGATTTATTCCTATGTTTTATCCTAAGAGCATTATAAGTTTGAGGGCACCTGGCTGGCTCAGTTAACAGAGCAGTCAACACTTGCTCTCAGGGTTGTAAGCTCAAGCCCTACATTGAGTGTAGGCATTACTTGAAAATAAAATCTTTTAAAAAAGAGAGAGAGTTTTAGCATTTTACCTCTCTATGATCCAGTTTGAGTTCATGTTTGTGCATGGCCTAAGAAAGGAGTTCTATTCTTTTACATGTCGATATTCAGTTGTTTGGGCAACATTTGTTGAAAAGACTGTTCTTTCCCCCATTGACTAATCTTGGCATCTGAACTTTACAGTGGTCCTAGAAGTCTTAAATCTAGTGGCAAGATCTGAAAATTAGGGAAAAACAGTTACTTCCAGGTCCAGTGTGACTGCTGATGGTTGAACGTGTCCTGCAGACCTCGCAGGTGGTAAGCTTGTATCTTGCAAGGAGAGTAATGGCCTTCTGCTTCCCAAGGTGGCAAGGAAGATTTCTGGTTATTTATTTATTAAAGCTTATTTATTTGTTTTGTGACACGGAGAGAGAGAGAGAGAACAAGAGGGGAAAGGGCAGAGAGAGACGGAGACAGAGGATCTGAAGCAGGCTCTGCTGATAGCAGAGAGCCTGATGGGGGGCTCAAACTCACAAACCCTGAGACCATGACCAGAGCCAAAATCAGACGCTTAACCAATGGAGCCACCCAGGCGCCCCAAATTTCTAGGTTTTTTAGAGCACCAGCAGTGTTCCCATTTTTTTGGCCTTGTGCATGGTGGCCTCCACTCCTATCAGCACCCAGGTGGTGACCATAGCAATGGAATCCAAGTATTACCCACAAAGCAGCGCTGTGTATGACTGTCAGGACCTGGATCCATTAGATCCAAACTCAGGTAGCCAACATGGTCACCAGTGACTGCTGGTAACTGTCTAAGGACACTGGTATTCCCTGAAGCAACTTTGCAAAGGTAGGAGAGGCTCCTATAAAAGATTGAAAGGAGCACCTGGGTGGCTCAGTCAGTTAAGTGTCCTGATCTCGCGGTTCATGAGTTCGAGCCCCACATCGGACTCTGCACTGACAGCTCAGAGCCTGGGGCCTGCTTTGGATTCTATGTCCCGCTCTCTCTCTCTGCCCCCACCCCCACCCCCCGCTCATGCCCTGTCTCTCTCTGTCTCAAAAATAAACATTAAAATAAATAAACAAACAAATAGATAAATACAATAAAGATTGAAAAAGTTAGAGCTCATGGCAACTGAGATTTGGGCATTTATTTAAATGAGGCCCTACGTGTGTTCCCAGACCCTGCCTGTGCATTGTACATGTGTGCAGCGGGGGCCCCATGCACTCTTCCTGGTGACGAAGCTTGTCAAGACCTAGGTTAGGAACAGGGCAGGAAACCAGCTGGGCCCACCAAGGTCAGGAATTTGGAGCTGGAATTTGAGGCCAAAGAGCATAGATGGGCCAAAGCTAAAACCAGGAGTGAAACAAAGATCTGTATCAGGAGCCAAATGTCAGGATCCAGGGAGGCAGGAGACAAGCGGCATTGAGTGCAGACCAGAGTTAGTAAGAATGAGACACTCCAGACAGAAACCAAGGATCCCATTTTAACGGGGAGTCTAGGCAACCTTGTAGTTGGATGTAGACGGAAACTGGGTGATCTGCCCGCTGACCAGCCTTTAGGAACTGCAGACATGCTCATTTGTGCATTCCAGAGAGGCAGGCTCCTGGCAAGGCTGGTCTCACATAGGTGCCCGTGACAGCTCCTGACACAAGGTACATGTGTGGTGAATGCATACGGTGTGCCCCACCGCATACATTTGGAGGTAGAAGCCACTGTCACAGTGTAAGACAAATCCTGCTCTCGGGAAGCTGAGAAGACAGCTGGCTTAGAGTATTTCTGGGGATGGGGGTGGGGGGGGTGCACCTGGCTGGCTCAGCCCATAGAGCATGCAACTCTTGATCTCAGGCTTGTGAGTTCTAGCCCCGCGATGCATACAGAGTTTACTTTTTTTAAAAAATTGAGTGACAATAAACTATTTAAGAAAAAAATATTGGGGAGCGGGATGTGCCTGGGTGGTTCAATTGGTTAAGTAGCTGACTCTTGATTTCAGCTCAGGTCAGGATCTCCTGGTTCGTGGTTTTGAGCCCAGCACTGGGCTCTGTGCTGACAGTGTGGAGCCTGCTTGGGATTCTGACTGTCTCCCTCCCTCTTTCAGTTCCTCCCCCACTTGTGCTCACTCTCTCTTTCCATCTCGCTCTCTCTCAAAATAAATAAATACACTTTAAAAAAACTTTTTAGGGGCTCCTGCATGGCTCAGTTAGTTAAGTGTCCAACTCTTGGTTTCAGCTCAGGTCACGATCTCACGGTTTCTTGAGTTCAAGTCCTGCATCACACCGTCTCTCTCAAAATAAATAAATAAACTTTAAAACAAAAATGTTTTAAATAAAATAAAGAATATTTCTGGGCTGGCCACAGGTCCTGGGGCTGTGAAGTCTCCATTCAGCTTAACCGCAATGGCAAACAATGATCAGCCCTAATTCATAGTTTCGTGTCCAGGTCAACACAGCTAATAAATGGAAGAGCCAAGATTAAAACTTAAGTTTCTTTATTCAGCAATGGGGCTCTTTCCTTCTTCTGCACCAAGACTCAGAGGCACAGTGGAAGGAGAGAATGAAAGGGACTGAATTCCCTTTCATTGGGAAGAATGATAGAGAAGAAAGTTAAGAAGGAACAGACAGTGTAGGGGAGAGGGGAACATATCAGTCACGGTTCTGCAGAGATAGAACCAGAAAATATTACATAACACAACACACACACATGTTCATAAAGAGATTTATTATAAGAAATTGACTCACGGGGCACCTGGGTGGCTCAGTCAGTTTAGCCTCCGACTTCAGCTCGGGTCATGATCTCGTGGTTCGTGGGTTCGAGCCCCGCATTGGGCTCTCTGCTGACAGCTATCTCAGAGCCTGGAGCTTGTTTCAGATTCTGTGTCTCCCTCTCTCTCTGACCCTCCCCTGTTCACACTGTCTCTCTCTCTCAGAAATAATTAAAAATATTAAAAAAAAAAAAAAAGAAATTGACTCACAATCACAGAGGTTAAGAAATCTCAAGATCTGGGGTGGCTGGGTGGCTGAGTCAACTGAGCACCCAACTTTTGATTTTGGCTCAGGCCATGATCTCATTGTTTTTGAGACAGAGCTCTGTGCTGACAGCACAGACTCTGCTTGGGATTCTCTCTCCCTGTCTCTCTGCTCCTCCCCTACCTCCCTCTCTCTCCCTCTCCCTTTTTTAAGTTAAATAAACTTAAAACAAACAGGGGCCCCTGGGTAGCTCGGTCGGTTAAGTGTCCGACTTCGGCTCAGGTCATGATCTCATGGTTCGTGAGTTTGAGCCCCGCGTCGGGCTCTGTGCTGACAGCTAGCTCAGAGCCTGGAGCCTGCTTCAGGTTCTGTATCTTCCTCTCTCTCTGACCCTCCCCTGCTCATGCTGTCTCTCTCTTATAAATAAATAAAGCATTAAAAAAACAAACAAACAAAAAACTCAAGATCTGCAATCAGCAAGCTGGGGCCCCGAGTCCAGTGCTTTAGTGCCATCCAAGCTGGAAGGCCTGAGAACCAGGAGGGCCAATGGTGCAAGTTTCAGTCTGAGAGCAAGAAAAGCCAGATAGATGTCGCAGCTCAAGCAGGCAGGCAGTTCTCTCTTACTCAGACTTTTTGCTCTATTCAGGTCTTCAACAGATTGGGTGAGACCCACCCACATTAGGGAAAGCAATCTGCTTTACTCAGTCTACCAATTAAATTGTTAACCTCATCCAGCAACATTGGCACAGACATACCCAGAGAAATGCTTGACCAAATGTCTAGGTAGCCTGTGACCCCGTCCAGCTGACACATAAAGCAACCATCACAGAGACAAGGAAGTATCAGTGCATCTATTTCCAATGGGTCCCAAAGACCCATGCTACTGGCTTCACCCCATGTTGGGGAGCTTCGTAGGTAGAGAAGAGATTCTCTGAGAGGCTGGTACTGCTCCCTCTGAGACTTTTGAAATCTATAGAGACTTTTTTTTTTCAAAATCAGTGGGGAATTCTATCATTTAATGGTTGGAATCCAGGGATGGTAGACATCCTACAATACACAGGGTAGTGCGGGACTTTCATCAAGCATCGCACTGGACGTTCAGAGGCAAAAATTATCATTTAGGTTCTATCTCAGCTTAAAACCTGACTGTTTTACATTATAATCTCAGAGTCTTTCCATATTTTCATTAAACATAAAAGTTTTAGGGATCCAACCATCATATAAATTCAAGGACAATTGTGCTTGGCTTTGTACACATGGGTATTAGACCATTCGGGCCTCTATAACAAAATACCATAAGGGCACCTGGCTGGCTCAGATCTCAGGGCTGTGAGTTTGAGCCCCACACTGGGAGTAGAGTTTACTTAAGAAACAAATGAACCAACCATAAAGTGGGTGGTTTATAAACAACAGAAATTTATTTCTCACTGTTCGGGAGGCTGGAAGTCCAAGATCAAGATGCCTGCTTGTTTGGGTTCTGGTGAAGGTGGTCTTTCAGGCTGGGGACTGCCAGATTCTTCTTGTACCTTCACAAAATGGAAGGGGCAAGCTAGCTCTGTGGGGGTCTGTTTTATAAAAAGAGCACCAATTCTGGGCTCACTTAGGCAGCACATATACTAAAGGAAGAAATAAAAGCACCAATTCCATTTCTGAAGGCTCCACCCTAATGACCTCATTACTTCTCAAAGGCCCTGCTTCCTAATACCATCACTCTGGGCATTAGGTCTTCAACATATGGATGGGGCGGGGAGACACATACATCACATACATTCAGCCCTAGCAACAGGGCACTCCCAAAGGTTACTTACTTTTTTGGAAAGGATGTCTTTATTTTTTTTAATGTTTTATTTATTTCAGAGAGAGAGAGAGAGAGAGAGACAGCGTGAGCAGGGGAGGGTCAGAGAGAGAGACAGAATCTGAAGCAGGCTCCAGGCTTTGAGCTAGCTGTCAGCACAGAGGACGACGCGGGGCTCGAACCCACGAACCGTGAGATCATGACCTGAGCTGAAGTCGGACGCTTAACCAACTGAGCCATACAGGCATCCCTGGAAAGGATATCTTTAATGGCCACATTTCGTGTGCTATTTAAGTTGATAACACCATCCACCTACACCAATCTGCCTTCTGTAGTATCTCCTTCAAGGTTATTCTATACAGAGGTACAAGAATCTGCTTAATTCTTTATGCCTTCTAGCGTAGTCAAGCCCAGGCATTTACATATGAAAATATTTTATTTATATATATATTTTGTAAGTAGACACTCCACACCTGACGTGGAGCTNCTCTGTGCTGACAGCTAGCTCAGAGCCTGGAGCCTGCTTCAGGTTCTGTATCTTCCTCTCTCTCTGACCCTCCCCTGCTCATGCTGTCTCTCTCTTATAAATAAATAAAGCATTAAAAAAACAAACAAACAAAAAACTCAAGATCTGCAATCAGCAAGCTGGGGCCCCGAGTCCAGTGCTTTAGTGCCATCCAAGCTGGAAGGCCTGAGAACCAGGAGGGCCAATGGTGCAAGTTTCAGTCTGAGAGCAAGAAAAGCCAGATAGATGTCGCAGCTCAAGCAGGCAGGCAGTTCTCTCTTACTCAGACTTTTTGCTCTATTCAGGTCTTCAACAGATTGGGTGAGACCCACCCACATTAGGGAAAGCAATCTGCTTTACTCAGTCTACCAATTAAATTGTTAACCTCATCCAGCAACATTGGCACAGACATACCCAGAGAAATGCTTGACCAAATGTCTAGGTAGCCTGTGACCCCGTCCAGCTGACACATAAAGCAACCATCACAGAGACAAGGAAGTATCAGTGCATCTATTTCCAATGGGTCCCAAAGACCCATGCTACTGGCTTCACCCCATGTTGGGGAGCTTCGTAGGTAGAGAAGAGATTCTCTGAGAGGCTGGTACTGCTCCCTCTGAGACTTTTGAAATCTATAGAGACTTTTTTTTTTCAAAATCAGTGGGGAATTCTATCATTTAATGGTTGGAATCCAGGGATGGTAGACATCCTACAATACACAGGGTAGTGCGGGACTTTCATCAAGCATCGCACTGGACGTTCAGAGGCAAAAATTATCATTTAGGTTCTATCTCAGCTTAAAACCTGACTGTTTTACATTATAATCTCAGAGTCTTTCCATATTTTCATTAAACATAAAAGTTTTAGGGATCCAACCATCATATAAATTCAAGGACAATTGTGCTTGGCTTTGTACACATGGGTATTAGACCATTCGGGCCTCTATAACAAAATACCATAAGGGCACCTGGCTGGCTCAGATCTCAGGGCTGTGAGTTTGAGCCCCACACTGGGAGTAGAGTTTACTTAAGAAACAAATGAACCAACCATAAAGTGGGTGGTTTATAAACAACAGAAATTTATTTCTCACTGTTCGGGAGGCTGGAAGTCCAAGATCAAGATGCCTGCTTGTTTGGGTTCTGGTGAAGGTGGTCTTTCAGGCTGGGGACTGCCAGATTCTTCTTGTACCTTCACAAAATGGAAGGGGCAAGCTAGCTCTGTGGGGGTCTGTTTTATAAAAAGAGCACCAATTCTGGGCTCACTTAGGCAGCACATATACTAAAGGAAGAAATAAAAGCACCAATTCCATTTCTGAAGGCTCCACCCTAATGACCTCATTACTTCTCAAAGGCCCTGCTTCCTAATACCATCACTCTGGGCATTAGGTCTTCAACATATGGATGGGGCGGGGAGACACATACATCACATACATTCAGCCCTAGCAACAGGGCACTCCCAAAGGTTACTTACTTTTTTGGAAAGGATGTCTTTATTTTTTTTAATGTTTTATTTATTTCAGAGAGAGAGAGAGAGAGAGACAGCGTGAGCAGGGGAGGGTCAGAGAGAGAGACAGAATCTGAAGCAGGCTCCAGGCTTTGAGCTAGCTGTCAGCACAGAGGACGACGCGGGGCTCGAACCCACGAACCGTGAGATCATGACCTGAGCTGAAGTCGGACGCTTAACCAACTGAGCCATACAGGCATCCCTGGAAAGGATATCTTTAATGGCCACATTTCGTGTGCTATTTAAGTTGATAACACCATCCACCTACACCAATCTGCCTTCTGTAGTATCTCCTTCAAGGTTATTCTATACAGAGGTACAAGAATCTGCTTAATTCTTTATGCCTTCTAGCGTAGTCAAGCCCAGGCATTTACATATGAAAATATTTTATTTATATATATATTTTGTAAGTAGACACTCCACACCTGACGTGGAGCTTGAACTCAAGACCTTGAGATCAAGAGTCACATGCGCTACCGATTGAGCCAGGCAGGCACCCCTATTTATATTATTTTATTATAAATTACGTTCCATTTATTTCTCCTTTATATTGGGACTTTATATGCGGGGTTTTGTTTTGGGAATGATGTATGTAGGTATGTTATTTTATGTATGAATTTTGTTTCAGAACTGAGAGGATACGACAAAAGATTTGGTTAAAAAGAAGGCACTGAGGGGCGCCTGTGTGGCTCAGTTGGTTAAGGATCCGACTTCGGTTCAGGTTATGATCTCGTGGTTCATGAGTTCGAGCCCCATGCTGATGGCTCAAAGCCTGGAGCCTGCTTTGGATTCGGTGTCTCCCTCTCTCTCTGCCCCTCCCCCGCTAGAACTCTGTCTCTCTCTCAAAAATAAATAAACCTTAAAATTTAAAAAAAAAAAAAAAAGAAGAAGAAGAAGGAGAAGGAGAAGGAGAAGAAGGCAGCACTGGGTCTCATCCTGGCAGACAAGGATATGGTTCCCAACTACCCTCCCTTTCCCATCGTGGCTTTGGGTATGTTCTTAAACCCTTCACAAAAGAGGTGCTTATACACTAATTAGCACTGAGTATGTATTTGGTTTAGAGAAAGGCGGGCATAGATTTACCCAGAGCAGGCAAAGGGTATTTCCTTTGTCCAAGCTCTCTTCCAGACATCAGCAACCCCATCTACAGGGATCATTAACAGTGAAGAGCACCCCGCAAGGGGGAGCACACAACCCAGGAGACCTGCCCAATCACCTGCTCCACGAAGAACAGCTAGAGACACCATTTTGGAATGGAAGAGGACAAAGCATGGCGGGCGGGGGCAGGGTGAAGGGGGAGGCTCCATGACTGCAAACAGACTTTGTGCCCCCTTCTCCCTGGGAAGTATTACAGAAGATTCCTTCATTCTCTATGGGAGCCATTGTGGTTTCCCAATGGCCACAGAATTCTTACGCTTCTGTCCATTCCTCTCCATTAAAGTTCTTACCTAGATAGATTTTCCTGTGACATCTTCCTAAACTCATTCTCCCAGCCTCACCTTCTTGTCAGTCAGGACGGCCAACCCACCCCTTCACATCCTGGCTTCGGGAGTGATGTTTTAAGTCCAAACTTGCTTCCTACTTTGCTCTTTCCCGAGACCCAACACCCGTTCCCGCTTTGCATCATGACCCAGAGCATGGGCCTAACCCGCCCCTGCTCAGGACCCAACTTCACTCTTGTTCCATCGCCTTCTACCTGCTGACCAAACACACCCTCCCCCAACCCAGGCCTGACTCCCAAGCTCCCCACTGGCACTAGAAACGAAGGCCCAATTTGTCAGGGAGAGAAGGATGGTGGGTGTCCTGGGCTCTGCCTTTGCAGAGACCTGAGCCACCCGCCCTGATCCTCTGCCCCACAATTGCTATCTCTCTCCTCCTAGAGGTGAGGAAGGGCTCTCCCAACACCAACATCTGTTTTTCACTTTTGCAAAAGAAATTCAGAGCCACCAGCATCCAGTGTCTAGACCCATGAGCAGCCCTGACTGAAGAAGCCTAAATCAACTACTCATCAGGCAAAGTTCTCCTCGCCATTTCTCTAAGGGGATTTCCGGGCTTTGTATAGAACCAAGTATATTCTGGAGCTTGCCAGACAACCCAAGATATATTCAGATTATCACTCCTTCCTCACGCCTCCAGCCCCCAATCATGAATACCTAGCCTTTTGCTGTATGTAAAATACACAAAGTCTATTAGGATCCTGAGTATAATTGTCTCTCTCTTTCTTTTTTTTCCTTTTGATAATTTAGAAACAGCATCTAGACTATCCTGGCGATGTCTAAAGAATACTTTTCTTGGGGCGCCTGGGTGGCTTAGTCGATTAAGCGTCCGACTTTCGCTTAGGTCATGATCTCGCGGTTCGTGGGTTCGAGCCCAGCGTCGGGCTCTCTGCTGACTGCCAGCTCAGAGCCTGGAGCCTGTTTCAGTCTGTGACTCCCTCTCTCTCTGACCCTCCCCTGCTCACGCTGTCTCTCTGTCTCTCCTAGAAATAAATAAAACATTAAAAAAAAAAAGAGAGAATACTTTTCTTGCAATTCTTTCCCTTCTCTCTTTCAGGCTGCCCTTGCCCTCAACCCCCCTCCCATTCCAACACCCTGCCTCTTCCTACCTCCCGCATCCATCACCCTTCCTTACAAAAATGGCCAAGCCTCAACTCTGCTCCTTCTCTCTGTGTCTTGCAAATTTCACAACACTCTGGTGTCAAAAGATGTTGACAGCCTCTCTCCTCGACCCAGTAACTGGCGCTTCTGCCGAGCTGTGGGAAGGCTCCGGGAACTCAGGACTCCCGGCTCTCCGGGGGAGCCCGGAAGAGTGAGCTCTGGTTTCAAAATGGGGACAGATTCCAATGCAGCGACAGCCCGTTTCTCTTAGTGCATCTAAATCAAACCTCTCTTGCCTTGATGAGGATTAGTTTTCTCCCCAAACCTTCTCCTGTCTGGACTGTATAAGAAATTTGTATTCCTGCTATTAACCCAGCTTTGACTGTTTCCAGTAAGCTAATCCGTTAAGCCTCTTGCTCCGCCAGCATGCACATTTTCCTTGCCCACAGTTGCATGACAAAGCGTCCCACCTCTGCCGACGACAGTTGCTGGCAGAGGCAAATCACTAGGAAGTTTCTCGCTGGACCACAGGTCTGGCGCCTTGAGGATGCAGGCAAGATAAAAGTTCGGTTCACCCAGACTCATTACAACGGCCATGATTATTCATGCCTGGGCGCCCTCCCCACCGGGCTGGGAGAGCCCGAGGAAGCACTGTTTGCAAATTCTTTAAAAATTGAGTCAGCAAATGTCTGACCTAAATAGTAAATCTCTAATAAATAGAACTCCAGTGACAAAACAACCTCAATAAAACGACAAATCTATATTTCCAGGCTAGAAACTGTTATTACCCAGTTTAGGCCAGATAATCAAATTTACTGTACAAACTTTACTGTGCTGCTTTTGGGGTATATGCACACGGTAAACAGCCTCTCAGTCCGTTCCTGGTAGATTTCCTCCTGGTGCCCCCTTGCTTCTCCTCCTCCTCTGCCTCCTCTCTTCCTCCTCCCCCTCCCTTCCTCTTCCTTCTCTTCCTCTTCCTTCTCTTCCTCTTCTCCTCCGCTTCCCCCCTTCCTTCTCCTCCTCCCCCTCCTTCTCATCTCATCTCTGCTTCTTCTTCCTCTTCTTCTTCTTCTTTTTTTTTTTTTTTTGTAAGCTCCTTGACCAACATGGGGCTTGAAATCACGACCTTGAGTGGCGTGCTCTTCCAATTGAGCCACCCAGGTGCCCCAGCCAGTCAATTATATTTTTGTGTCAGGTATCAATTACCTAGGGTCCAGCCCCATCCCTTGATGTAAAAATTCAACACTGGATGTATCATTAAAAAAAAAAAACCCTCATTGGAGGGAAATGGTAATCCAGAGGGCAAGTGGAATTGTGATCCATCTGGCCTGGGTTTATTTGCGTTTTTGTGTTTTGTTTTGTTTTGTTTCCAGAGTCCAATCACAGTCACAATGTGCAAACAGCACATAGAGAGACCGTGTTGAGGGGTCACCTGCACCTCTGTCCATTGCCCGTGGAAAGTGCCACTGAAGTCCAAGATGCAAGCCTGACCAGCCAGGCTCTCCAGACAGAAAACCTGGTACTCTTGCCTCAATTAATCAAAAAAAAAATTTTTTTTAATGTTTTTATTTATTTCTAGGAGAGAGAGAGACACACAGCGTGAGCAGGGGAGGGTCAGAGAGAGAGGGAGTCACAGACTGAAACAGGCTCCAGGCTCTGAGCTGGCAGTCAGCACAGAACCCGACGCGGGGCTCGAACCCACGAACTGCGAGATCATGACCTAAGCGAAAGT
>NW_027532607.1:3983841-4008487 GCF_008692635.1 Crocuta crocuta | reverse complement strand
GTCCCTTCCCTTGATGTAGAAAATCAACACTGGATGTATCATTAAAAAAAAAAAACCCTCATTGGAGGGAAATGGTAATCCAGAGGGCAAGTGGAATTGTGATCCATCTGGCCTGGGTTTATTTGCGTTTTTGTGTTTTGTTTTGTTTTGTTTCCAGAGTCCAATCACAGTCACAATGTGCAAACAGCACATAGAGAGACCGTGTTGAGGGGTCACCTGCACCTCTGTCCATTGCCCGTGGAAAGTGCCACTGAAGTCCAAGATGCAAGCCTGACCAGCCAGGCTCTCCAGACAGAAAACCTGGTACTCTTGCCTCAATTAATCAAAAAAAAAATTTTTTTTAATGTTTTTATTTATTTCTAGGAGAGAGAGAGACACACAGCGTGAGCAGGGGAGGGTCAGAGAGAGAGGGAGTCACAGACTGAAACAGGCTCCAGGCTCTGAGCTGGCAGTCAGCACAGAACCCGACGCGGGGCTCGAACCCACGAACTGCGAGATCATGACCTAAGCGAAAGTTGGACACTTAACCGACTAAGCCACCCGGGCGCCCCTGCCTCAATTAATTATAGAGTGCCTCACCCACACTTCCCATAGTCCTTCATTGCTCCGCCCCCTCCCATCTGATAACCTTTTAATTAAAAGGCTGGCAAAGAAGTCCAAACATCACAAGAAGTCCGTTAAACAACAAAAATTTCAACTGAGTAAATGTAAAGATTTGGCTTTATTCAGCAACTCGTGAAGGAAGCAGCGTCCGATCTAGCAATAGAAAGGAGCTCTCCCCTGAGCTGTAGAAAAGGAAAAGTTTTTATTTTTTTTATTTAAAAAAATTTTTTTTAATATTTTATTTGTTTCTGAGAGAGAGAGGCAGCGTGAGCAGGGGAGGGTCACAGAGAGAGGGAGACACAGAATCTGAAACAGGCTCCAGGCAGCACAGAGCCCGACGTGGGACTCAAACCCACGAACTGTGAGATCATGACCTGAGCTGAAGTCAGACACTTAACCGACTGGGCCACCCAGGTGCCCCCCAAAAAAGGAAAGGTTTTTAAAGGTAGGAAGGAGTGGGGAGAAAGAAATTATTAGCAAAGAATGGCTTGTTTCAGGCAAGGTTGCCTTCCTAAGGGGAATGGAAAGGGCTCTCAGGTGTATTACCTCACCGGCGTTTGATGTGGAAATACTTCAGGTTCTGAGCCAATGGCTAAGAATTTTTGAGACATCTTCCAGTGCAAAATGGTGGCTTTATAAGGCATAGGGATGTGATCCTTGGGCAGAAAGAGCTGCACTGAGGTTGTGACAGGTAACTGATTATACACCTTCAAGTTGGGAGGGGGTTAAGGATAGCGTAGGTCCCTAAGGAATTTTGGAAGCAAGGTTTCTAGGACCTTCAGAGGGGGCTAGCTGTTGTTAGGAAAAGGTCATTTATTTATTACTGTTTAGTAAAACGTCAGTCATGAGACCCTTCAGATGTCTATCAGGGAGCCATATGCTTGGAGGATGATTGCTAACATACGTATTTGGAGCGTAAAGAAAGTTTACAAAGAAAAGTTTTTTTAAGGTTTATTTATTTTTGGGAGAGAGTTAGCAAGCAGGGGAGGGGCAGAGAGAGGATCCAAAGCAGGCTCTGCACTGTCAATGGAGAGCCCATTGAGGGCCTCAAACTCATGAATCTTGAGATCATGACCTGAGCCAGAGTCGGACACTTAACCGACTGAGCCATCCAGGCATCCTCCCAAAGAAATTTTTATATGTTAAAGTAGGCTTACTGGATCCTGGAGATTGGGCTAACATTGAGCTAAAGTTGCCTTTTGCCCTCAGCAAAGTGTCCTCATCAAGGCTGCTGAGCTCCTTGAGCAGTGTCACTCTGCCTGCCTCAAGGACTTGTCAATGGGCTGTAGGTTGTAAGGAAATTTCAATGTTTTCTTTTGCCTTTGTTTCTCACATCAGCGCTGACCAGGTAATTCCATGTTGACTGGTTAAAGGTTACAATCCTTGGGGGTGGACACTGAGATCCTTGGTTTGCTGATGTGGAGTTTAGCACAAGTGACTCCATATTAGTCCTGTTATCTTGTTTTAACAATCCCTCCCCATTTTGAGGCACCTGGGTGTCTCAGTCAGTTAAGTGTCCAACTTTGGCTTAGGTCATAATTTCAGGGTTCACGAGTTCGAGCTCCACAATGGACTCTCTGCTGTGGGCATGGAGTCAGCTTCAGATCCTCAGGCTCCCTCTCCCTCTGCCCCTCATCTGTTTGTGCACTCTCTCTCCTCTCTCTCTCTCTCAAAATAAACATTAAAAAGAAAAAAAAAAACCAATTCCCTCCTTTTGATCAGACCCTCAGCCTTACGTGAGCGATGTGATCAAATTTAAGGCATTAAAATTTTTTAAAAATGGGGGGGCGCCTGGGTGGCTCAGTCGGTTAAGCATCGGACTTGGGCTCAGGTCATGACCTCACAGTTCTTGGGTTCAGGCCCTGCGTCGGGCTCTGTGCTGACAGCTCAGAGCCTGGAGCCTGCTTCCATTCCTGTGTCTTCCTGTTCTCTAGAGCTGTCTCTGTCTCTCAAAGATAAACATTAAAAAAAATAATAAATAAATAAACATTAAAAATAAAAATAAAGAATGTAATATCTATAGAAGCATAAACATTTTTCTTTCTACAGCTACTCCCATTTTCTCTTAAAGATAATCACAGTAAAACTGATTTGTCTGTATCAGACTTGGCCTGATTATTTACATAATGGCAACAAAAATAGTGATTAATCAGGGACGCCTAGGTGGCTCAGTGGGTTAAGCGTTCAACTTTGGTGCAGGTCATGGTCTCGCGGTTCCTGGGTTCGAGCCCCGCGTTGGGCTCTGTGCTGACAGCTCTGAGCCGGGGGCCTGTTTCGGATTCTGTGTCTCACTCTCTCTCTGCCCCTCCCCTGCTCATGGTGTATCTCTCTCTCAGAAATAAATAAATAACATTAAAAGAAATAGTGATTGATCATTTAAGCTCTTTTTTTAAAGTGTATTTATTTATTTTGAGAGAGAGTGTGTGTGCTAGCAGGAGAGGGGCAGAGAGAGAGAGGGAGACCGAGAATCCCAAGCAACCTCCACAGTGGCAGCGCAGAACCTGATGTGGGGCTTGAACCCATGAACCGTGAGATCACGACCTGAGCCAAAACCAAAAGTTGGACGCTTAGCCAAGAGCCACCTTATCCCTCCTATTATAAGCTCTATTTAAGATTGTTTTGCTGGAAACTTGTAAGCGAAGTACCAAGCTGATTTATTGGTTCTGTAAAATCAACATTAGTTCCTTAAAACTGTCTGGTCCTATCTGAGTCTGTACACATCTCTCTCAAATATGACTTTCTAGTCCAAGCTTTGATCATATAACCAATGTTTCTAATTGTATCTTCTTATAAGGAGAACAGATTCTTACTGAATTTATGTGAACAACTATATTGCTATGAAAATAATATTAAAGAAAAAGAATTTTCAATAGTTTATGAATTTTGGAGAGAGGCAAACCAGTAAATAGACTCTTAACTATAGAGAACAAACTGGTGGTTATCAGAGGGGAAGTGGGGGGTAGCGGATGGGTGAAATAGGTGATGGGGGTTATGGAGGGCACTTGTGATGAGCACCAGGTTATGTATGGAAGTGCTGAATCACTGTATTGTACATCTGAAACTAATAATACACTGTATTTTAACTAACTGGAATTTTTGAAAATTTTTTTTTACTGTTTACTTATTTTTGAGAGACAGAGAACATGAGTAGGGGAGGAGCAGAAAGAGAGAGAGAGTCACAGAATCAGAAGGAGGCTCCAGGCTTTGAGTTGTTACCACAGAGCCTGACGCCGGGCTCGAACCCACAGACCTCGAGATCATGACCTGAGGCAAAGTCTCTGACGCTTAACCGACTCAGCCATCCAGGCGCCCCTTAACTAACTGGAATTTTAATAAAAACTTTACAAAATGGGCACCCAGGTGGCTCAGTCGGTAAAGCATCCAACTTTGGCTCAGGTCATGATCTCACAGTTCCTGAGTTGAGTCCCAAGTCGGGCTCTGTGCTGACAGCTCAGGACTTAGAGCTGTTTCTGTCTCTCTCTGCCCCTCCCCTACCCATACTCTGTCTCTCTCTTGCACTCTCAAATATAAATAAAACATTTTTTTTTAATTTTAAAAAAACTTAAAAAAAGAGTTTCTGAATTTTGTAGAGATCAAGGAGGGAGAAAGATGTTTCATCTTTGTTGACAAAGCTATACTTTACCACTTTATTTTAGGCCATGGTAAGAGAAAAGAAAAAGTTTCTTTAAATCTGGAAAAATAAACCATTAAAGAATCAGCAATGTTTTAAACAAAAGCCATAAATAATTATAAGCCTCCTCCTCAGTTCATTCAGCTCTATGCAATATTTGCTCTGCTTGAATCTAATTTTTTCATTAGCTCTGGAAATTTTCACCTACTTTGGGTTTGTTTTTTTTTTTTCCTTTGCTTTTTATCTCAAAGTTATCAGAAGCCTGTCTTTTAGTCTACTTTCCATGAGTCCTTTTGAGATGACACATAACATCTTAAGATAATAACAGGAATTATGAATGATAACATTATGCTAGAACATTAGAATTTCAGGAATGTTACACAACGTCGGGGACACTTATAACAAATACCTGTATGTATACAACATATTGATGGCTTAGTATTGTTTCTTTTTTTTATTAAAAAATTTTTTAATATTTATTTTTTTAAATGTTTTATTTATATCTAGGAGAGAGAGAGAGAGACAGCGTGCGCAGGGGAGGGTCAGAGAGAGAGGGAGTCACAGACCGAAACAGGCTCCAAGCTCTGAGCTGGCAGTCAGCACAGAGCCCGACGCGGGGCTCGAACCCACGAACCGCGAGATCAGGACCTAAGCGAAAGTCGGACGCTCAACCGACTAAGCCACCCAGGTGCCCCAACATTTATTTACTTTTGAGAGACAGATCATAAGCAGGGGAGGGGCAGAAAGAGAGGGACACACAGAATTGGAAGCAGGCTCCAGGCTCTGAGCTGTCAGCACAGAGCATTGACGGGGGCTTGAACTAATGAATTGTGAGATCATGACCTGAGCCGAACTTGGACGCTCAACAGACTGAGCCACCCAGGGGCCCCAGCTTAGTATTGTTTCTTATTCGACAATGCTTTCCATATAAATTTAACATATCAGCTAAGCCTATTTAGCTTAACATCTTTCTTTTTATAAGTAGCATGCACACATCTTTTGAGATGTTCCACGGACACTCTGGAAAATCCCAAAATGAGTTCAAGGTCAAAAAGACTTCATTTAGGGGTGCCTGGGTGACTCACATGGTTAAGTGTCCGACTCTTTTTTTTTTTTTTTTTTTAATTTACATCCAAGTAAGTTAGCATATAGTGCAATAATGACTTTAGGAGCAGAATCCAGTGATTCATCCCCTACATATAACACCCAGTGCTCTTCCCAGCAAGTGTCCTCCTTACTGCCCCTTGCCCATTTAGACCATCCCCCAAGCTTCTGACTCTTGGCTTCGGCTCAGGTGATGGTCTCAGTTCACGTGTTCTGTTTCGCTCTCAAAATAAATAAACTTAAAAATATATATTATAATAAAACCTCTAGGGTCGCCTGGGTGGCTCAGTCAGTTAAGCATCCGACTTCGGCTCAGGTCATGATCTCATGGTTCGTGGGTTTGAGCCCCGTGTTGGGCTCTGTGCTGACAGCTCAGAGCCTGGACCTTGCTTTGGATTCTGTGTCTCCCTTGCTCTCTGCCCCTCCCTCCACTCACACTCTGTCTCTCTTTCAAAAAATAAAATAAACATTAAGAAAAAAAGAACAGGTAGACTTTAATTCCTGTTTAAATAAATAAATAAAATAAAACCTCTAGAGGTTTTAGAAATTAAAAAAAAAGACGTCATTTAGATTTTGATTTCAAGGGAAGTTAGTAAACTATATCAAAAAAAGTTTTTAAAACACTTGATCAAATAGGATCAAAGGTCACTGTGAAAGGATATTTAGTTATCTAACCAAAGTGACAATTTGCCTTCACAGACAAATATTGAAATTCACATAATTTTGAGAAAAACTTAGTTCTTTTAAACTCAAGAGTATTCCGATTAAATAATCAAAGACCTGAGAGAAACAATACAGGGAATTATTTCACAAAACTCAGAACCCTTGTTTTCTAGGCAGATTAACTTAAGAGATCTAATAAGAGGGGTACCTGAGTGGATTAGACACTAAAATGTCTGACTTCGGCTGGGGTCATGATCTCGCAGTGTGTGGGTTTGAGCCCTGCATCGGGCTCTGTGCTGACAGCTCACAGCCTGGAGCCTGCTTCGGATTCTGTGTCTCTCTCTCTCTGTGCCTCCCCTGCTCGCTCTTTCTCAAAAAAAAAAAAAAAAAAAATCTATTGTTCATTAAGCCCCCCAAATTGAATTAGCCTTAATATTGGATATTTTCCCAGATCATATAAATCTGAAAAGCATTTGAGTTCATTTTTCTTACAATTCTTGAGAATTGTTGTGAGCACTCAAATTATTTTGTGCTTGTTTGTTTAAGCCAATTAAATAGACCTCTTTTACAAATTAATGTTAGTAATGTCATCCAGAGGTAGAAAATACCACATATCCACAATATGTATATTATATAAACCCACGGAAACCTAGAGACAGACGCAAACAGATTTTACAGTTTCTGTACACTTAAGATTTCCCAGTTGCCCAAATTCAAATTTACCTACTGTTAATCTCTGCCTTTTTTTTTTCCTGCTAAACATTCCCTCCCTGAAGTGTTTACTTTAATATTTACATCTCAAAGGCACAGGGAAGAATGCAAGTTAGGAGACTTGCACCGTAAATAGGGGAAGTCTGGGGGTTGGTAAAAGAGGAGTAAGTGAACTTCGAACCGCCTCTCCAGATGCATTTTTAGTTTTGTAAAGAATTGTAAAGATAAGGACTGTTCTCAATTCCTCCCCGAGCAGGGCTCCACTGAAACGGCATCATAGGGTGATTCACCCGTAAATCCTTTTACAGCCGTTTGGGAAGACTTGCCTTTCCCCCTGGCGTCATAATTTTATTGTAAGTGAAGGGAGAGGGCCTAGAAAATTCTCCCAGGCTCTGCAGTTGGGCCCATTCCTGAGCACAGGGCTAGGTTTGTAGTTTTTAGTTAGGACAAACAGTAAATACTTCCGGCAGTATCACAGAACCCCTTGGATTCCAGGCACCCCCAGAGAAGGTACAGACGATGGTTTATGGTCCCCTTTCTACTAGGCAGTACGAAGATCTGGAGGAGCGACCAGAGCAAGAATCCTCACCCGCTGCCAGCT
The DNA here is from genome assembly GCF_008692635.1 of Crocuta crocuta. Classification (NCBI taxonomy): domain Eukaryota; kingdom Metazoa; phylum Chordata; class Mammalia; order Carnivora; family Hyaenidae; genus Crocuta; species Crocuta crocuta. The sequence continues at coordinate 4,001,174 of NW_027532607.1, read as the reverse complement.
CTTGCCAGCTTCTCCAGAATCCCATCTGCAGCTCTGGTATTTACCAGAATTTGGCAAGGCTTTTCACTATTTTTCGTGTTAGTTTTCCCTTGGCTGGTGAAGAGAGTAACGTAGNTAAGGTCATTAACTTGGCATACTTCTGTTTACAGTCATATGATGACAATTCAGACAGAGGGTTGCTGGTAGCAGTACTCAAATAATGGGGGATAGAGAAAAGCAGCAAGAGTTACATCACTCTTTTTTTTTTTAATCTGTATTTATCTTAGAGAGAGAGAGAGAGAGAGAGAGAGAGCACAAGCAGGGGAGGAACACAGAAAGAGGGAGACACAGAATCTGAAGCAGGCTCCAGGCTCTGAGTTGTCAGCACAGAGCCCTGTGCAGGGCTCCAACTCACAAACCGCGAGATCCTGCCCTGAGCCGAAGTTGAATACTTAACCGACTGAGCCACCCAGGTGCCCCAAGTTACATCAATCTTATTGTCTCTTTTATTCCTTTATGTATGTATTTATTTGTTTATTTTAAAGTAAGTTCTAAACTCTGTGTGGGGCTTCAACTCATGACCCTGATATCAAGAGTGTGGCATGCTCTACTGATTGAGTCAGCCAGGCACCCTTTGTTTCTTATTTTTGGGTGCCTCTTATATCTTTAATTTTGTTAAATATTTTATTTATTTCTGAGAGAGAAGCAGCGTGAACAGGGGGGTGTCAGAGAGAGAGGAAGATACAGAATCTGAAACAGGCTCCAGGCTCTGAGCTGGCTGTCAGCAGAGCCCGACGTGGGGCTCTAACCCACGAACTGTGAGATCATGACCTGAGCTGAAGTCGGACGCTTAACCGACTGAGCCACCCAGGGGCCCCTAAATCTTTAATTTTTAATTAGTCTTTTTCAACAAATTTTTTTCAAGTTTCTCTGTTTATTTTTAAAAAATTTTTAAATGTTTATTTGAGACAGAGAGAGACAGAGTGGGAGTGGGAGAGGGGTGGAGAGAGAGACACACACAGAATCGAAGCAGGCTCCAGGCTCTGAGCTGTCAGTACAGAGCCCAACACAGGGTCTAGAACTCATGAGTCTCAAGATCAAAACCTGAGCCAAAGTGGGAAGTTTAACCAACTGAGCTGCCCAGATGCCCCTATTTGTTTATTTTTAAGTAACCTCTACACCAAATGTGTGGCTCAAACTCCCAATCCCAAGATCAAGAGTTGCACCAGGCACCTCTGCAACCAATCTTTTAATGAAGCTATTTTGGAAGTTTGGAGGCTTAGATATGCCAATAAAAATAGGTATTCCATTCTGTTTGATTTGGGAGCCCTTGCTTTTAAATGCACTTCTTAAAAGGATCTGATCAAATTGGAACATTCTTTATAATGGCCAGTGTAATTCTGGGTTATAATTCCCCTGAAAGCTGGCAGCAGTTTGGACTGACCCCAGCTAGGTGCAAAAGGAATTTAACTCACATTTTCTGTCCAGCTATATCTGGTCACAATCATGGTATGACCTACATTTTCGTCGGGCCATATTTTGGGGCCCCCAGTCTAGAGGTTACCAAGCCAAATTCTTAGGAAACAAAACAAGCTTAGTAAGATTCTGCCATTTTTGTAGATATTTATAGCTTCTGGGACCAAAGTTCTTGGACAGGAAATAAGAAGGGGCTCCAGAAGGTGGCATGTTTCACTCTATAGATTTCAGGAATTTCATTTCTATTATTTTTTTTTTTCCCAGCTAAGCCTTGGGATCTCTTGGGGCCAAAATAACACCTAAAGGGGTGTGCTTTGGGGTCGGGGACTGTGAGTGTTCTATGGTACACGTCACTGAACGAAAGTTTCCTTGAAGTTGGAGGATAACTTAGTGGTGAGCTAACCCATTCCTTAACCAACTTACTCTAGCATGGGAGTCTTTGAGTGATGTGGCAAGCACTCTAATGGATTTTAAGTGCTTGACCCATGACCACCAATTTTTGCAGCTTTTTGGCCTCTGAGAGCCCCATGAGCAATAGCATTTATAGACACAAAACGAGACAAACACGTGCATCTAACAGACCAGCAGCAACCCCAACACATTGCTGTGGACAAGCCAGGAGAAGGCTGTGCGCATGACCAGCACTTCCCAGCAGCCTCCCGTAATGGGGATGGTAGACTGGGACGGGGCTTAGGACTAAACCAGCAAACCCCAGTACGTGAGACCTGGGGACTGGAATTGGGAAAGGAAGTTACAGACATTTCATACTGAATTTCATACTGAATCAAGAGTTCTTTTTTTTTTTTAATTTTTTTAATGTTTTATTTATTTCTGAGAGAGAGAGAGAGCATGAGCAGGGGAGGGTCAGAGAGAGAGGGAGACACAGAATCCGAAGCAGGCTCCAGGCTCTGAGCTAGCTGTCAACACAGAGCCCGATGTGGGACTTGAACCCATGAACCGTGAAGTCATGACCTGAGCCGAATTCGGAGGCTTAACTGACTAAGCCATCCAGGTGCCCCTGAACCAAGAGTTCTAAATGGAACCATCTCGAGCTGATCCGCTAAGCCCTGGACTGGAGGGCCAGTTAGATGGGAGCTCAAGGCAGAGAGGGCAGAGCTCAGAACCAAGAAGAACTCACCCACAGCCCTCAGAAAGGATGCGAAAGACAGTGAACTCAAAAGGGCTTGCAAGGTACCACGTCTGTGCTTCTTGTTGTTCCCCAAGTCCTTGGAAGTCTCCTTTGCTCCCAATCACTGACATCAAATCTCTGAAACAACAAAAATTCAACTTCGTAAATTTGAAGATCAAATGGCTTTATTCAGCAATTCGTGAATCAGGCAGGGTCCTATCTGGCAATAGAATGAAGCTCCTCTAAGCTATAGAAAAGGAATGGTTTTTAAAGGTGTAAAAGGGTTAGAAAAAGAACATTATTAGCAAAGAATGCATTGTTTCAGGCAGGGTCAGGTCACTTTCCGAAGGGGAAGGGGTGGNGCTAAGCCACCCAGGCGCCCCTGGACCTACTGTCTCCTTTTTCACAAGTGAGTTGTTTAACGTGCTGAGTGTACGACTTACGTTTGAAGGAAACCTATATAATGGATTCCAAATTTGTATTGGGTTTTCACCCAGCAAAACACCTGGGCCTCATTCTTGTCAGAAGGTACGTAGGACCCAGGTCAACCTAGGACCCAGATATAACCGTGGTTCGGAGCTAAAGCAACTGCATCCCAGCCTTCTTCTCACTTTTGTGCCCACGGGTGGCCAACAGCACTCGCAGGCTCCCACGCGGGCCTGCCTGCTGCTTCTCCAGCAGGCCGGACTCTTCCAGTGTTCCAGCCCTAGGGCCCCCTCCCCCACTGCCTTTCGGGTCGCAGGACCCCCCCTTCTACAGAAGCTGAACATGCCAAGGCTTGTTTCTCACCCTCCTTGGGGCTGAGGGTGGGCATGTGGCTGGAGCCTGGCCAACAGAACCGATAGGAAAGCTTTTAGGAAAGGTTGCCCCTAATGGAGAGACTCATGGGAAGAAATGGCTTTCTTGGCTTGATGTGTGCAGGTCTGCAATGCCTGAGACTGCTCAGCTGTCTGTCTCTGACCATGAGGACGGGATGCTGCTGGCCAGCTGAGCGTGGCCCAATGGCGAGCTGGAAAGCACCCTGGGTCCAATGTCATGGTCGAACTACTGCCTGCAGCCCAGATCCCACCAGTCTGTTTCTGGACCTCTAATGATGTGAGATAACTCTCCTTAAGGGTTAAGCCAGGGACTCTCAAGCTTCTAGCCTCGGGACCTTTTTCAGATCTTAGAAATTATTGAAGACCCCAAAGGGCTTTGTTTACGTGTGCTATGCTTCAATATTTACCACGTTAGAAACTGAAATGAGAAAATGTTTAAATATTTATGTATTTGTTTATTGTCAAATAAAGATAACGGGGGCGTCTGGGTGGCTCAGTCAGTTGCACAGTTGCGTGTCCAGCTCTTCACTTCAGCTCAGGTCATGATCCTAGGGGCTGTGGAATTGAGCCCTGCATTGGGCTCCGTGATGAGCATGGAGCCTGCTTAAGAGTCTCTCTCTTTCTCTCTCTCTCTCTCTCTCTTTTCTCCTTCTGCTCTTCTCCCCCACTCATGCTCTTTCTCTCTAAGATAAAAAAATTTTTTAAAATAATTTAAAAATTGTCACTTTAGGGGCACCTGGGTGGCTTAGTCGGTTAAGCGTCCGACTTTCGCTCAGGTCATGATCTCGCGGTTCGTGGGTTCGAGCCCCGCGTTGGGCTCTGTGCTGACTGCCAGCTCAGAGCCTGGAGCCTGTTTCAGTCTGTGACTCCCTCTCTCTCTGACCCTCCCCTGCTCACGCTGTCTCTCTCTCTCTCTCCTAGAAATAAATAAAACATTTTTTAAAAAAAGTTTTTATTTTAAAGATAATAAGGGGTGCCTGGGTGTCTCACTCAGTTAAGCGTCTGGCTTTGGCCCAGGTCATGATCTTGCAGTTTGTGTGTTCGAGCCCTGCATCGGGTTCTCTGGTGTCAGCAAGGAGCCTGCTTCAAATTCTCCATTCCCCTCCCTCTCTGCACCCTTTCCCTACTTATGTGCTTTCTCTCTCCCTCTCTCTCTAAAAAATAATAAATAAAAAAATATAAAATAATAACCCTATTTCATGTTAATATAAGCAACACAGTTTATGAAAAAATAATTTCATTTTCAAAAGAAAAAGAATTAAGGGGCACTTGGGTGGCTCTGTCAGTTAAGTTTCTGACTTTTACTCAGGTCATGATCTCATGGTCCGTGGGTTCAGGCCCCACGTGGGGCTCTGTGCTGACAGCTAGCCCAGAGCCTGGAGCCTGCTTCAGATTCTGTGTCTCCCTCTCTCTCTGACCCTCCTCTACTCACGCTCTGTCTCTCTCTCTCAAGAATAAATGAACATTTTTTAAAAATTAAAATAAAATAAAAAGAATTAATAAAAATAAATATTCCACCCTTTAGCAAATCTCTTTAATGTCTGAATTAACAGGAGAAGCTGGATTCTATACTTGCTTCTGTACTTGATCTGTCTTGCGATCACTCATCACATAACCACTGAACCCCCACAACGTTACACTCATTAAACAATTCGGGTGGTCTTGGTGCTATTTTGAAAATGCTTTCATCTCCTGGATGCCGTGAAAGGGTCTTGGTAATTCCCAGGGGGTCCTTAGAGCTCACTTTGAGAAAGCGTGGTCTAAGCCTTTCTTAATTGTATATTCTACTACGTGGAGCAAAGGTCCAATAATTGCTACCCCGCCTCAGGATTGGTGTGTCCATTCCTTCAGTCCCTTCACCCCGTGCTCCTCTCTCAGATTTTTGCATGATTCCCTCACTTCATTAAAGTCTCCATCAGAAATTTCACCTTAGAAAAAAACATCTTGGACCATCTGGTAATTGTTTCCTTACAAAGCATTTATTGCTGCCCTACACACGCGGGCGCGCACACACACACACACACACACACACACACATTAGTAATCTCTACACCTGATGTGGGGCTCAAACTCACAACCTTGAGATCAATAGTTACGTGCTCCACTCGCTGAGCCAGCCAGGTGCCCCGTGTGTGTGTGTGTGTGTGTGTGTGTGTGTGTGTAGTAAATATACATACACATTTAAAAAAATTTTTTTAATACTTATTAATTTTTGAGAGTGAGAGAGTGTGCGAGCAGGGAAGGGGCAGAGAGAGATGGAGACACAGAATCCGAGGCAGGCTCCAGGCTCTGAATTGTCTGCACACCTACGCGGGGCTCGAACTCAGGAGCCATGAGAAAGACTAATGGTTGTCAGAGGTGGGGGGGAAAGGGAATGAGGATTCACTGTTCACTGGGTGTAGCACTTCAGTTCAGGAGGATGCAGCATTCTGGAGGCGGATGGTGGTGCTGGTCGTTCAACAACGTGAATACATTCAACGCTCCAGAAGTGTACATCTCAACATGGGAAACATGGCAAATTTCATGTATGTTTTATCCCAGTGAAATCCGGATAGTTACAAACCTTGGTTCATTGGCTGTGACGAGGAACAAACTACCCACAACACAGCTCCCACCTGAGGAGCCTGTCCATCTACTGAAACATCGGTTATTTTCGTCAACAAAGCTCTGATCCCGCTGCTGGTTTAATGCCTTTGTGAAAATGTTCATTCACAGTCACTTCTTCTTCTTCACAAGGGAGGCAGCTGGGGAGGGACAGCAGTGGGGACAGTGCTGTACTATGCACCGAGCGGTTTCACAGCAGCGCGGAAATAAAATCACAGGTTGGGACTCACTTTACACACACACACACACACACACACACACACACACACAGTATCAGGAAACAGCCTGTCCATTTTGGCTTCAGAGGCAGGGATTTTGATTTCCTTGGCTTCTGAGCTGTTCTTGGAGCAGGGCCATCGAGGGAAACTGAGCAAGTACATGGGTCCATCGAACTTGGGCTGGATCCATCAAGGACACAAAAAACAGACTATCCAGCCCTCTCCCCCAAGTGGAGCAGACAAAAGTGTCCTTGATATTGAAGCTGTGGAAAGCTTCAGAAGGCCCCGTGGGAGGAAGCTTGGCATGAGCGGGCAAACAGCTCCGGCTGACCCTGGAAGGGAGCACCGGGCTGGGGTCCCATCCAGCGTCTCTGCTCAGCCTGCCTGCTGAGACCCNGGTGAGGCGGGGCGGGGGGTGGGGGGGCCTGTCCCTGCAGGCTCTGCCTGGTAGCTTTCCCCGATGTCTGAGGAATTCTTGCAAAAGGACGCCACCCATGGAAAAATGCTTATGATAAAATACTAAATGGAAAAGTCAAGATAAAGATTATATACATAACATCTGTGTGAATATAATATAATGTAAATATAAATCACATCTATGTTTTTTTTTAAATCGCATTTATGTTTTAAAAAGTTTTAAAGCATGCACTGAAAAACAAAACCAGGGGTGGCCCTTGGCTGGCTGGACTCTTGATCTAAGGGTCCTGAGTTCAATGGGGCACCTGGCTAGCTCAGTTGGTTAAGCATCCGACTTCAGCCCAGGTCATGATCTCGCTGTTCGAGAGTTCAAGCCTCGCAATGGGCTCTATGCTGACAGTGCAGAGTCTGGAGCCTGCTTCGGATTCTGTCTCTCCCCCTTAAAAATAAAAATAAATAAACAGGGGCGCCTGGGTGGCTCAGTCGGGTAAGGTCCGACTTCGGCTCAGGTCATGATCTCACGGTTCGTGGGTTCGAGCCCCGCATCAGGCTCTGTGCTGACAGCTGGGAGCCTGGAGCCTGCTTCGGATTCTGTGTCTCCCTCTCTCTGCTCCTCCCCCACTCAAGCTCTGTCTGCCTCTCAAAATAAATAAATAAGCATTTAAAAAATAAATAAATAAATAAACATTAGGGGCATCTGGGTGGCTTAGTCGGTTGGGCGTCCGACTTCAGCTCAGGTCATGATCTCATGGTTTGTGAGTTCAAGCCGTGGCATCGAGCTCTGTGCTGACAGCTCAGAGCCTGGAGCCTGATTTGGATTCTGTGTCTCCCGCTCTCTGCCTCCCCCCCACCCCCCACCCATGCTCTGCCTCTCTTTCTCAAAAAAAATAAACATTAAAATAAATAAATAAATAAACAAACATTTAAAAAGTGTTTAAAGGTCATGACTTCAAGCCATACATTGGACACAAAAACAAAACAAAACCAAAAAAAACCCCCAAGATCAGGAGGAAATACAGTACAATATTGTCAGTGATATTCTCTGGGTGGTTGGACAACAGGTTTATCTCTTATTTACATCTTTCTGTGGTTTAAAAGTTTTCTGCGACTAGAATGTGTTATTTAAGGGGCGATAAACACATGTTGAGCTCTACCAACCCAGGAGCCCCCTCAGCATGGGTGGGGGGGAGGTGTGGGCTATGGAAAAAACGGGTGGGGAATGCACTGGGAAAGATTTGGCCGTTGCAAAAAGCTTGCTGCCCAGGGGAAGAGCGGAAATGTCTAGAAGGCCAGAGGTGGGGTTCACCCCCTTGCTTTTTGGCTTTGCAGTGTTTCTCAGAGTTCCTCCGTTTTCCCTGAGTGTGGGCCTACTGATCCAGAAACACGGTAGCAGATGCTATTTTTCTCCCCGCAGAATGTGGTCCACACTCCCAGAGCCCAGTTAGCTTGTCGCCTCTGCGGGCAGCGCTACACCCGTCCCCTGGCACCACACTCTCCACCAAAGGCTCCCCTTTGCACGGTCCTCAGATACCCAGGTCCTGACACTCCAGGGAGTGTGACCTCCGTCCCGGGGCTGCTGGGTGTGTGCTCCGGCCCCACTCTGCTCCTGCCTCGAGCTGGACCGTCCCTGCTGCCTCCTCAGCCCTGTCGGGACCACGTTGCTAACACCAGCCGCAGCTGTGGAAAATGACATAGGCAGTTTGTCCTTAGAAAACACTTGGCTTAGTCCCTGGAAGGAAAAACTTAGCTCATCCCAAGGCACAGGAGAGAGCTGGGGACGGTACAGAAATCTCTGGGTTCTGCAGAATTCTGTTTCTTGGCCTCTTTTTATTTTTCCCTCTGTCGTGATTAGATTTTTGCCTCACCCCTCATTTCCCACAGAACAGATTTTTCCTCACATCGATGCTGTAGTGAAGCTGTATCACGGCCACCTTAGAAGAGCAAAACCATTCCAGATGCTTCCTCAGAACTCTCACTGTGTGGTCGGGTGGGCTGCCCGGAGCCTCAGAATGTGGCACCGAGAATGTTCCAGTTGCTTTGGAAGATGGTCTAATAGTTAAGACTACCACGAGGGGACATGGGTACCTCGGAGGCTGGGTGAGTGCTAGCGGCTGGCCCCGGCTTGAGAGAAGTACGTGTAAGGAGGTGAGGAGAGCTAGAATGTTCTCCACTCACTGCCTTCAGGTGTCTCTCACACACACACATGTGCGCGCACACACACACACGTCACAGCAGAGGGCAGAGGGGCTGCCCTAATGCTAGGATTTCTTGAAGTGTGGCTCCAGAGACAGAATGAGGAAAGCAAGGCAGGGAGGCAGGTGTCAACGGTAAAGGAGTTAGTTCCTGGGGTGCTTGGGTGGCTCAGACGGTTGAGCACCTGACTGTTGTTGTTGTTGTTGTTTTAATTTTTTCCTTTTCTTTTTATTAAGTTTATGTATTTATTTTGAGAGAGAGAGAATGCAAGCAGGGAAGGGCAGAGAGAGCTAGTGAGAGAGAATTCTAGGTAGGTTCTGCACTGTCAGCACGGAGCCTGACGCGGGGCTCGAACCCATGACCCGTGAGATCGTGGAGCATCCAACTCTTGACATCCGCTCGGGTCATGTTCTCACGGTTTGTGAGCTCGGGCCCTGCCTCGGGCTCCGTGCTGACAGTACAGAGTTTGCTTGGGATTCTCTCTCCCCCTCTCTCAGCCCCTCTCCCGCTTGTGCTCTCTCAACATAAATAAGTAAACTTAAAACGTGTGCGCACACACGTACACACACACACACACACACACACACACACACACACAACGTGGGTCGTGGTTCCCCTGGCCTGCTGTCAAGTCTGGGCCTTTTCGCTCTCTCTCTGGGCAGCGCAAGTGGTACGGATCCTTAGACTGATGTGGACCCTGAATACGTTTCCCACTCTCTGTGTCCCTTCCCTGCCGCACAAAGGGGCTTCATCCTAGGAAGGGAGGCTGAGAAGGGCATCACACCCCCCATTCGAAGGACCAGACAGCTGCTGCAGGGGGTGTCTCTTGCCCCCGTGTGAGGGGGTGGGGGTGGGGGACAGCCCAACTCTATGCGCCCACAGCGCCGCTCACGCTGCCCTCCTCCCACTGATGGGCACCTCCACAATTCTCCCTGGCCTTCCCAGCAGCCACCAAAAGGCCACCCCTATCTTCATGGAGCTCCCTGCCGCCACCTCCCATCCCAGTGGGGGGTGTGTGTGAAATGTCTGGTGGTCTTTTTAGTTGTCCTTGACAGTGAAGAGAACTGAGCCCAGTGAGCCATAGTCTACCTTGGGCTAAACTGTGACCCCAGAACTCCTGTAGCAAAGGCCTAACTTCTTTTTTTTTTTTTAATGTTGTATTTCTGAGAGAGAGAGAGAGAGAGACAGCATGGGAAGGGGAGGGTCAAAGAGAGAGGGAGATACGGAATCCGAATCAGGCTCCAGGCTCTGAGCTGGCTGTCAGCACAGAGCCCGATGCGGGGCTCAAACCCATGAACGGTGAGATCATGACCTGAGCCGGAGTTGGATGTTCAACCGACTGAGCCACCCAGGCGCCCCATAAAGGCCTAACCTCTAGTACCTCAGCATGTAACCATATTTGGAGATGAGGGCGACTTTATTTTATTCTTTTTGAATTAAAATATTTTTTAAGTATTTATTTATTTTTTAATGTTTTTTATTAATTTCTGAGAGAGAGACAGAGAGAGACAGCGTGAACAGGGGAGGGTCAGGGAAAGAGAGAGACACAGAATCCGAAGCAGGCTCCAGGCTCTGAGCTGGCTGTCAGCACAGAGCCCGAAGCAGGGCTCAAACCCACAAACCGTGAAATCATGACCCGAGCCGAAGTCAGACGCTCAACCGACTGGACCACCCAGGAGACTAAAGTTTATTTATTTTTTAAGAGAGAGAGGGGGGAAGGGGGAGGGGCAGAGAGAGAGGGGGACAGAGAATCTGAAGCAGGCTCCGGGCTGACAGCAGAGAGACCTACATGGANCTGTCAGCACAGAGCCCGAAGCAGGGCTCAAACCCACAAACCGTGAAATCATGACCCGAGCCGAAGTCAGACGCTCAACCGACTGGACCACCCAGGAGACTAAAGTTTATTTATTTTTTAAGAGAGAGAGGGGGGAAGGGGGAGGGGCAGAGAGAGAGGGGGACAGAGAATCTGAAGCAGGCTCCGGGCTGACAGCAGAGAGACCTACATGGAGCTCGAACTCACCAACCGTGAGATCATGACCTGAGCCGAAGCTGGACGCTCAAGCCACCCAGCCACCCACATGCCTCTTAACCTAATCACTTCTTTAAACACCTCCGGGAGCGCCTGGGTGGCTCAGTCCGTTGAGTGTCCGACTTGGGCTCAGGTCATGATCTCACGGTTGAGTGTGAGCCCTCAGTAAGGCTCTGCGCTGACAGTGTGGAGCCTGTTTGGGATTCTCTCTCTCTCTCTCTCTCTTTCTCTCTGTCTGCCCCTCCCCTACTCGTGCTTTCTCTCTCATATAAATAAAATTTAAAAAAAATTTTTTTAAGTGATTCAGTTAGAAGGGGGCCTCAGGCTGGGCCCTGATGCAACGGGCCTGGCGTCCTTGAAAGGGGAGGCGTCTGTAAGGCTCCCGCGGTGTCGGCCACGTGGGAGGGGCGGCGGGCGGCGTCTCCAAGCCAAGCACAGAGGCCGCAGAGGAAACCAACGTGTCACCACGTGGATCTTGGACTTCCAGCCCCAAGAGCTGTGCNTTCGGTGCCGCCGTCTGAGCGAAGGAACACGGTCCTCCGCAGGCCCGGTGGCCTCCGGACTCCGTCTTGGGACAACACGCGGGCAGGTGCGGACAGCCCAGGGGGGCTGCGCCCCTCGCCTCGCCTGGCCGGGCAGGGGTGCCTGTGCAGGGGGAGGGGGGCTGGTAAAAGCCCCGGGAAAGGAAGTTCACGACTGTGACTTGGGGCGCCTCTGATTCCCTGCCGGGAGTGGGGGAGGGGACAGCCGAGTCACCTTGGCTCATAGGTGTCTCCTTGGGGGCGAACCCCACCTTGTGGGTGGTGGGAAAAGGGAGAGAGCACCTGACCTACTGCCGCTTTGGGCTCCGTCCAGCCCTGTCCTTCCACATCACAAGGGAACATCTCCGAGGCCTCAGCCCCTGCGTCTCCTGCGCCCTCGGCCATTCTTGGGACGGCGGGTCATGGATGGACACCAAGGCCCTGGGCGACTCGATCACCTGGGCCACTGGCGGCCACAAATGGGAGACAGCATCTCTCTCCTGCTGCCGTGTTGAGAGGCTAGAGCCGCGCCCAGCACCCGCCCTGCCCTTCGCTGGGGGAGAAGGGGGGTGGGGAGAGAGCGNCGCGGATTTGTAACCCAGGGCCGGGAGCCATGAGCAGAGCTGCCCCCTAGTGGCCCGTAGAGGCCATGCAGGCTTCTCCAGGAAGTCGCGAATTGGAATTAGAGCACCCTAATAAGGGTTGGGGGGGCTTTAAAAAATTAAATATGGGAGGGAGTGCTTATTTCTCTCTTTTCTCCTATATCCCCGAGGAAGAGAGGAAGGAGACAGAAGAGGAGAGAAAGAAGCAAGGTGGGAGGTGTGCATGAAGGACTGGGGGAATTTTTAACCTGTTTAATAAACGGGAGGCAGGGTTAAATATTCTCCTAAAAGAGGCATGAGGCAATTTGCTCTTTGCTGCCCCAAGCCTGGCCCCTTTTAGCAAAAGAAAAAAAAAAACTAGCTCAGCATCCAGCCTGGTAACCGTGCGTTGATTTACTGGCATAGATAAGTCGATTTAATCCTTGTACAAACCCTGGGAAGAAGTAGCAACAACATCATCATCATCACGCCATACAAACAGAGACATGAAAACAGGGAGGGCACGTGACTTACCCGGGGGGCACAGAGGTCCTGAATAAGGAAGTCTCAGGTCTGGATCAGGGTCCAGGCTCCAGTGACAGGACCACCTCTTGACGCCTGCGCCGAGCCAGGCAGCACTGGGGTCAAGGTTCTGAGGACACTCGTGCATGCCGGCCTCACCGCACCGTTTGGTCGTCTGGGCCGCAGGCCCCTCCTCCAAGCTCTGACACTGTCCAAGCCCATGACATATGAGGGGAGGTACAGGACGATTTTGCTTCTCACAGTCCAATAAGCTCTTCGGGGACCCCGACACTCTCAGCAAAAAAATAATCATAAAGGTAATGAAGGTAATGAAGGAAACTTTATCACATAACGGGCAATAAAAGCCAGTTATTTCCAAAGATTGCAAACCACCTTCTGACCGCCTTTATTCTCTCTCTCTCTCTTTTTTTTAAGTTTATTTATTTATTTTGAGAGAGAGAGAGAGAGAGAGAAAACGAGCATGAGCAGGAGAGGGGCAGAGAGGGAGAATCCCAAGCAGGCTCTGCACTGCCAGCACAGAGCCTGATACGGGGCTTGAACTCATGAATTGTGATGAGCTGACATCAAGAGTTGGATGCTTAACTGGCTAGACCACCCAAGGGCCCTGATTCTAAGTCTTATAAAACTGCCTGCAGAAGGGAAATGAACCAACCAGAATACTACCACACACCATTCATTAATTCACCACATATGTTTTTCATATGCTAAAATGTGAGTTCCTATTGGGTTCTGGGCTCAGTTCTATTCTACACTCCTGGGATATAGTAGGGGACAGGACAGGGGTCTACCCTCCTGGGTCACCTAGTCTAGGAGATTGAGACAGTCAGTACTTGCACAAAGAACTAAGGAAGGAAGAAAAGAAATGATGGGATAATTTCAGACAGTGATAAATGACATGGTAAAATAAAGCTGGATAATGGGACAGAGAGGATCAGGGTCAGGTCATCCTTAACCGGAGACATCAAGGAAGTCCTCTGGAAACAACACTTGGCTGAGCCCCAAGTGATAAGAAAGAAACCCAGAGGACCCACCCATGTCAAGGTCTGGAGATGAGTGTTTGGGGAAGAGAGACATGAGCATGGGAAGGTGCTGACCCAAGAAAATCTCAACATGTTCTAGTGTCTGAAAAGAAGAGGGAGAGGAAGGACCTGGGAGGCTCAATTGGTTGAGTGTCCAACTCTTGATTTTACCTCGGCTTGTGGTATCGAGCCCCACGTTGGGCTTGAGATTCTCTCCCTCTCTCTCCCTCTGCCCCTCCACTCCTCTCTGTGAAAGAAAGAAAGAAAGAAAGAAAGAAAGAAAGAAAGAAAGAAAGAAAGAAAGATGAAAGGCAGGAAGGAAGGGGAGGATGGAAAGGGAGGAGGGAAGGGAGGAAGGAAGGAAGAAAGAAAGGAAGGAAGGAAGAGAGGGAGGGAGGAAGGAAGGGAGGAAGGAGAGGAGAATCCAGATAAGAGATCAGTGAGATCAGCCAAGGACAGAGCAAGTAGGGGCTTGTAGATTTCATCCTCCTTGCAAAGAAAGGCTGCTATTAAAGATTTTTTAGCAGGAGTGAGATATAATCGGATCTAAGTTTTACGAAAATCACTCTGGTTGCATTTGGCCAGTACAAGAGGCACCTGTAGTCCAGGCTGGATACAGGGTGGAAGCAGTGGAGGTGGTGGCTGGATTCGGGATGAACTGTAGAGACTCAGGACCTGCTGATGGATAGGATGAGGGGAGAGAGAAAGAACGACGTCATTTGAGTTTTGCATGTGGTTTCATTTCCTGAAATGTGGGAAGAACAGGAAGAAGCAGGTTGATGGGGAAATCAGGAGCTGCCTTGAATATGTTAAATTTGAGCCGCCTTTTAGATACCCAAGTAGAAACAGGTTGATGGTGGGAGTCTGGGGCTCCAAAGAAAGGCAAGGGTAGAAAACAGTGTCTTGGAGGTCGTCAGCCTAGAGAGATCTCTGAAGGCACAGGATTGGATGAGCTTATCTGGGGAGAGAGTATGGTTGGAAAAGAGAAGGCTGAGGAGAGACCTTGGCACCTTCAATGGCCGGCGATCTGGAGGCAGTGGAGGAGGAGTGAGTCACCCAGGTAGGGTGTGGTGGCAGCTCCGTCAGAGAAGACCAAAGAAGACAATGTTTCTTTCTTTCTTTTTTTTTAAAATTTATTTCTGAGATAGAGACAGCGTGAGCAGAGGAGGGTCAGAGAGAGAGGGAGACACAGAATCTGAAACAGGCTCCAGGCTCCGAGCTGGCTGTCAGCACAGAGCCCGACGCGGGGCTCGAACCCACGAACCGCGAGATCATGACCTGAGCCAAAGTTGGACGCCTAACCAACTGAGCCACCCAGGCGCCCCGAAGAAAATGTTTCAATAAGGCAGAGGTTAACTGAGCCAAATGCTGCTGAGAGACCACGTAAGAGGAGGACACAATGCCTGACCTTTGGATGTGACATGATGGTGGGCCCGGGTGTCTTGGAAAGGGCCATTTCGGAAGAGCAGAAGAGCTGAAAGCCTGCAGTGAGCCGAGGAGAGAAAGCAGACCCGGTGAGCAAATCTATAGAAAGTGTTTGTGTCAGAGCCTCCGCCATTTCTGGGACTCCTTTCTACTCTCACCGTCTCTTATGCAGAAGAATAAAGAGCAGCTCTGTGTTTGTTAAACACCGTATTGTATAATCCCAAGAAGTCAGGCTTCTATTTCAACTTCGATCACCAGAAAGCCTTACAGGTGGCTTAATTTAAAGTCAGTACAACCGTGTGGAAAATACCAACTGTCTCAGCTTGGATTCCCCAGGAAGCACAGCCTGAGGCAAAAACTTAGGTGCTACTAATTGACTAGGGAGTGTGATTTCGGGGGGCGGGAGACAGGGGCCAGAGAAGGGAGGCAAGAAGGGGCAGAAGGCACTACCAGGAGGAGGATGCATTATTATTATTATTTTTTAGTTTATTTAATTTGAGAGAGAGCAGGGGGAGGGGCAGAAAGAGAAGGAGAGAGAGAATCCCAAGCAGGCTCTGTGCTGTGAGCTCAGAGCCCCGCGTGGGCCCGAACCCACGACATGTGAGATCATGACCCGGGCTGAAGTTGGACGCCCAACAGACTGAGTCGCCCAGGCGCCCAAGAAGATGTGTTATCAAACCGGCCGCTGCTAAATATGGCTGACTGTGCCCTCCTGGGGGCTTGTCCTCCAAGAAGTTATATGACCTGCACTTAGGATGGTCCAGGGAGAAATGGGAAAGAGGCAAACCCTTGGTCAAGGGTTCACCTCAAGGGATGTTAACTCTCCCTCTCTTTTGGTAGTGCCAGCCGGGGTCCCGTCAGTAGGGAAGTCTGAGGGGAGAGAAGGGGGTGGACCCAAGGCGACACGTGGTAGGTATGGTGGCACCAGCCCCAAATCACTTGTGTCTGCAAAAGAGTGACCACTGCACTGGAAAGTTGCAGTGGTGGCTGGAAAGCTGACAGAAGGTGCCCAGAAGGTCTGAAGTGGCGCGTACGAGTCATCTGATATATCACCTGAATAGTCTGGACGGTCACTTTACACATTTTTTTTTTAACGTTTTTATTTTTTTTAGTTTTGAGAGCGAGAGACAGAGTGTGAGCAGGGGAGGGGCAGAGAGAGAGGGAGACACAGAATCTGAAGCAGGCTCCAGGCTCTGAGCTAGCTGTCAGCACAGAGCACGACGTGGGGCCCGAACTCATGGACTGCGAGATCATGACCTGAGCCGAAATTGGATGACCAACTGACTGAGTCACTCAGGCATCCCTGGACGGTCACTTTTTTATTTTTATTTTAAAAAATTTTAATGCTCATGTTTTTTGAGAGAGAGAGAGAGAGACAGAGCACAAGCAGGGGAGGGGCAGAGAGAGAGAGAGAGACAGAGGATCTGAAGCAGGCTCTGCGCTGAGAGTGGAGAGCCCAACGCGGGGCTCAAACTCACGAACCGTGAGATCATGACCTGAGCCAAAGTTGGACAGTTAACCGACTGAGCCACCCAGGCGCCCCTGTACACGTTAAATATGATACAGTGTTTATTTGTCAATCAGTCTTCAACAAAGGGTGAAAAAAGAATAAAAAAAGAAAAATAATAAGAAATTTAAAATTTAAAAACCTGAAAAAAACCATTCAGTCAATGGGGGACTATTTAATAAATGATGGTATTTATTTATTTATTATTTAAATTTTTAAAAAATGTTTTATATATTTCTGAGATAGAGACAGCATGAGCAGGGGAGGGTCAGAGAGGGAGACACAAAATCTCAAATAGGCTCCAGGTTCCGAGCTGTCAGCACAGAGCCTGACACGGGGCTCAAACCCACGAACTGTGAGATCATGACCTGAGCCGAAGTCTGACACTTAACTGACTGACCTACCCAGGCGCCCCTAAATGATGGTATTTAATACACTAAAAATCTATGCATCTGGGGGCACCTGGGTGGTTAAGCATCTGACCCTTGATTTCAGCTCAGGTCCTGATCTCGAGGTCAAGTCAGGCTCTGTGCCGGGTGTGGAGCCTGTTTGGGATTCTCTCTCCCTCTCTCTGCCCCTTCCTGGCTCATATCTCACTCTCTCAGAAAAAAACATTAAAAAAAGGAAAGAAATCAGGGTATCTGGGTGGTTCAGTTGCTTAAACATCTGACTTTGGCTCAGGTCACAACTTCACAGTTCGTAAGTTCCAGCCCTGTGTCAGGCTCTGTGCTGACAGCTCAGAGCCTGGAGTCTGCTTCAGATTCTGTGTCTCCCTCTCCCTGCCTCTCTCTCTTTCTCTCTCTCTCTTTTTTTTTTAATATTTTTATTTATTTCTAGGAGAGAGAGACAGCATGAGCAGGGGAGGGTCAGAGAG
>NW_027532607.1:3971494-3983577 GCF_008692635.1 Crocuta crocuta | reverse complement strand
ACAGACTCTGAGACAGGCTCCAGGCTCTGAGCTGGCTGTCAGCACAGAGCCTGACACAGGGCTCGAACCCACGAACCGCGAGATCATGACCCAAGCGAAAGTCGGACGCTTAACCGACTAAGCCACCCAGGCGCCCCTGCCTCTCTCTCTTTCTCAAAAAATGAACAAACATTAAAAAAGAAGAAAAGAAAAGAAAATACTGGGGCGCCTGGGTGGCTCAGTCAGTTAAGCATATGACTTCGGCTCAGGTCATGATCTCCTGGTTCATGGGTTTGAGCCCCACATCAGGCTCTGTGCTGACAGCTCAGAGCCTGGAGCCTGCTTCAGATTCTGTGTCTCCCTCTCTCTCTGCCCGCTCCCTGCTCATGCTCTGTCTCTCTCTGTCTCTGTCTCTCTCTCAAAAATAAATGCACATTAAAAACAAAAAAAGAAATGAAAAGAAAAAAAAATGTTTTTCAGAGAAAGAGCACTTGAATGTAATATTGGTCCATGTCTTCCTCAACATAAAACCCATCATGAACATTCACAAATGTTAGCCTGGGAATCTAAAAACCAGGAAGGAAATGAACAATAGTTATCTCATGGGAAGGAACATAACTTCCTTACAGAGACACGAATGTTCTACATGCACTTGTATCCTGCACAACTCCTTCCTGACAACTGAGTGTGCTTAGAATAACTTTAAGGAGTGGATAATTTGCCTGAATATATCAGCAAACTTTCAATAGTGATTGGAGCTCAGCAAATTATTTTAACAACATGATGTATCTAAAAAAACAGAAAAGTACATATATGATTAAACATTGAACTTCAAGATTTGGGGGAAAAAAAAAAGTCCAGGCCACAAATGAAGTTGTTAAACTTCAAAATTAGAAAAGGATTCTCTTTGGGGAGAGAGAAGGCTGCCTATCCAGAAAGACTCTTCTGGATCATCAGAGGCTTCTTGGTGAATTTTCTCTAGGCCAAGTCTGGCCCCTGGCCTCACAGCCACACAAGCTCTGTGTCTCCAGCTCAGAGGGCAAGTCCGTATTTCAGGGATGGAGGTACCTTATCCGTCCACAGTAGTGCTTGGTGTATAAAAGCCAAGCAACCATTTACTCCTTGATAAGAAGAAATTTCATGGTCGTCTAGGAAAATACAGGATCAACCCTTGCTGTTTCCTGGTTGATGGACACACATGAGGTCAGAAAAAGTATTTAAAACTTGGAAATGGATAAAAGAGATTACTGGGTTTTGTTTCAGTGCAGTCTTGAACTTGACTCTGTATGGTCTGGGCTATTTTTTTTAAATCTAATTTTGATGATTAAAAAAGTTTTTTAAAATGTTTTATTTATTTTTGAGACAGATAGAGCATGAGTGGGGGAGGGGCAGAGAGAGAGGGAGACAGAATCAGAAGCAGGCTCCAGGTTCTGAGCTGTCAGCAGAGAGCTCGACGCAGGACTCGAACTCACGAACTGTGAGATCATGACCTAAGCTGAGGTTGGACACTTAACCAACTGAGCCACCCAGGCGCCCCTAAGCTATTTTTTTTTAAATTTTAAATGTTTAATTTAAAAATTCTGTAGGAACAGGGGTGTCTGGGTGGCTCAGTCTGTTAAGCGTTCAACTTTGGCTTAGGTCATTATCTTACAGTTCGCGGGTTCAAGCCCAGCATCGGGCTGTGTGCTGACAGCTCAGAGCCTGGAGCCTGCTTTGGATTCTGTCTCTCTCTCTGCCCCTCCCTTGCTTGTGCTCTGTCTCTCTCTCAAAAGTAAATTAAAAAAAAAAACATAAATAAAAATTCTGTAGGAGCAGAGATTAACTTCTAGATTTTTGTTCACTAAGGATGGAAGTGATACCTAGCTAGCAAGAAGATACCCAGCACATTACAATGCATGGGCCTGTTTTACATGAACCAGTTTTGTATCACTTGCAATTTTATTCTTTTTTTTTTTAATGTTTATTTATTTATTTTTTAGAGAGCGCATACACATGAGAGAAGGGGAGGGCAGAGAGAGGGGGAGAGAGAATCCCAAGCGGGCTCTGTATTGTCGGCATGGCCTGACTTGGGGTTCGAACGCACGCATGAACCTGACCTCAGATCAAGAGTTATGTGCTTGTGGATACTAATTTGACAATAAACTATTTGTAAAAAAAATAAAAATAAATAAATAAATAAAAGAGTTATGTGCTTAACCAATTGAGCCATCTAGGCGCCCCCGGTTTTACTCTCAAATATCCTTTTGAAGTGGTTTTATTTTTATTTGTTTAAAGTTTATTATTATTATTATTTTTTGAGAGGGAAAGAGAGGGAGGTGCAGAGAGCGAGTGAGAGAGAGGACCCTAAGCAGGTTCCCTGTTGTCAGCACGGAGCCCGATGTGGGGCCCAAACCCACCAACCCTGAGATCATGACCTGAGGTGAAATCAAGGGTCGGACACTTAACTGATGGACACCCAGGTGCCTCTCCTTTGAAATGGCTTTAAACTTTTCTTATTTTATTTTAATGTTTTTTTTTTGTTTGTTTGTTTTTAATTTATTTCTAGGAGAGAGAGAGACGGCGTGAGCAGGGGAGGGTCAGAGAGAGAGGGAGTCACAGACTGAAACAGGCTCCAGGCTCTGAGCTGGCAGTCAGCACAGAGCCCGACACGGGGCCCGAACCCACGAACCGCGAGATCATGACCCAGGCGAAAGTTGGACGCTTAACCGACTAAGCCACCCAGGCGCCCCTTTCTTATTTTATTTTAAAGTTCTTATTTTAAAGTTCTTTTATTCATTCATTATAAGTTGAATAAAATCTTTGTGTATGTATTTTATGTTTACATGAGTCATGATTTTGCCTTTTTAAAAAAAGGTGACATTTGCAGAATAGAATTAACCATTTCAGAGGCCCTGGCTGGTTTAGTTGGTGGAGCATTCAACTCTTGATCTTGAGGTTGTGGGTTTGAGCCCCATGTTCTGTGTAGAGATAACTTAAAAATAAAATGGGGCGCCTGGGTGGCTCTGTCAGTTAAGCATCTGACTTCAGCTCAGGTCATGATCTCATGGTTCGTGAGTTCAAGCCCCACGTCAGGTTTTCTGCTACAGCAGCCCGCTTCGGATCCTCCGTCCCCTTCTTTCTCTTTTGGTTGCACTGTTTCTCTCTCTCAAAATAAATAAATTTTAACAATAAATACATAAAATATTTTTGAAAAAAGGAATTAACCATTTTAAAGTGAAAAATTCAGTGGAATTTAGTACATTCGCAATGTTGTATAACCATCCTATCTATCTAGTTCCTAAACATTTTTATCATTCCAAAATAAAATTCCTTATCCATTAAAGTTAATTTTTTTAAGTGCTTATTTATTTTTGAGAGAGACAAGTATGAGCGGGGAAGGGGCAGAGAGAGAAGGAGACACAGAATGTGAAGCAAGCTCCAGGCTCTAAGCTGTCAGCACAGAGCCCGACATGGGCTTGAACTCACGACCCCCATATCAAGACCTGAGCTGAGATCAAGAATCCGACACGTAACTGACCGAGCCACCCAGGAATGCTGGTTATTCTGTTTATTTGTACTTTTTATTTTTTTAATGTTTGTTTATATTTGAGAGAGAGAGAGAGAGAATGAGTGGGGGAGGGGCAGAGAGAGAGGGAGACACAGAATCTGAAGCAGGCTCCAGGCTCTGAGCTGTCAGCACAGAGCCCTGTGAGGGGCCCGAACCCACGAACCATGAGATCATGACCCGAGCCAACATCAGACACTTAATCCACTGAGGCATCCAGGCCCCCCCTCCCCCCGTGTTCAAGTTTTTGAGGAACCGCTAAACTGTTTTCCATGTAACTGAACCATTTTATGTTCAATTTTACCTTTTTGAAAATAACACTTGGTAAGTTACCAAATAACACTTGGGAAATTATCATGAACTTCCTGATAAGGTAAATCATCATCAGAAATTTGCTTATGGAGCTCGGGGTCAGATCAAAGTGAACTCCTTATACGATTTTAGGACATTTGTGCATGCTGTCTCAACTTCCCAAGAGAACTGTTTCTAGGGGCGCCTGGGTGGCTTAGTCGGTTGAGTGTCCGACTTTCGCTTAGGTCATGATCTCAAGGTTCGTGGGTTCAAGCCCCGCGTTGGGCTCTGGGCTGACTGCCAGCTCAGAGCCTGGAGCCTGTTTCAGTCTGTGACTCCCTCTCTCTCTGACCCTCCCCTGCTCACACTGTCTCTCTCTCTCTCTCCTAGAAATAAATAAAACATTAAAAAAATTTAAAAAAAAAAAAAGAAGTGTTTCTAGCAAGGGGATCACAGCGGTTTGGCTCTATTTCCTGTATTCATTTCCGTGATTAGGGTGGCCTTGGCTGTAAATGCTTGGACTCAGCTTGCTGAGGACCTGGCTCCCCGGACACCACCAAAGTGTGTTCCGTATCCCTTACTCCCCTAGCTTTCGTGACTCACTCTTTGATCAACACTTTCTTCCAGTTCTACACTGTGAAGCTACTCAAGCTAGCCGTCTGGTCATTTTTCAAAGTGCATCCATTTTGTAACTATATGCAGGGCACAAATGCGAGATGTTGGGAAATTTTGTGGTCAACTCATCGTAAAAGTTGCCCTCCAGACACTTACCTTTTTGTAGTCAGATTTTGCAAGCCAGTGAGCCATTATGTCTGCTTATCCACTCTGGCCCAGAATATGCTGCTCTTATAACCTAAATCTTAGAGGAGAAACTTCTTTCCAAACTCTTACTGTAATCCCGAAGTACTGACAGCAGGAAAAAAAAATCGCATCATCCTTCTCGTTCAAGATTTGCATTCTGAAAGGTGAAGGAGATGTGGTCTCATAGAGTGTGTTTCCATTAAGTGGAACACTTTGAATAAAATATCTGGCCTGCGTTCCAGACACAATGGGAATCAGTGAGGGAGCGTCAGGAAACCGGCTGGTTAGTATTCTGTAGCGAGGCTGTACATTCAGCAGTAGCAGACATGATATGCATTTTAAGAAACGTCTTACTCCTTTGCAATATTATTATCTTTGCTCTTTCTGGAAGGTGAGCTCTTTTCAAGTGATCTAATTCTGCCAATCCTAAAAACTTTTAGATGAATACAATGCTAAAATCCTGATGAAGTGAAAGTAGTTTACATCCCATTGCTTTAGCCTTTTTTACTTTCTGCACTGGTAAGTGACATGTAAGCGTTAGAAACAAAGGTATTATGAAACCAGAAAGTTTTCTTTCTCAGTTCAAGGGAAGTGTCTAGAGTTCAAATTAAGATACGAAATTGAACAGGGTACTAAATTTAGAAATATTAAACTTTTAAAAATGTTTTATTTATTTTTGAGAGAGAGAGAGCAGGGGAGGGTCAAAGAGAGAGGGAGACACAGAATCCGAAGACAGGCTCCAGGTTATGAGCTAGCTGTCAGCACAGAGCCCAATGCGGGGCTCGAACCCATAAACTGTGAGATCATAACCTGAGCCAAAGTCGGACACTTAAATGGACTGAGCCACCCAGGAGCCCCTAGAAATATTAAACTCTTGAAGATGAGTCCTACTGCAGACCTGGTGCTCATTACATATTAAATAGTAAGACTGCACGCATGGCAGTACAGAGAAAAGAAGGGGAAAAAAATGTGATACCACCTTCTTCCTTGTAGACAAAGCTACTCCTGTTGAGAACACTATTTCTACAGTCTAAATAAAGTGTCTCAATACTTGGCCCCAATGTTATTTGTGGATGTATTATAAATATGTATTTATTTAGCTACTTTTTAAAAAAAGTAGTGACCATGCTCAACATGGGGCTTGAACTCATGTCCCTGAGATCAAGTCATATGTTCTACTGAGCCAGCCAGCCAGGTGCCTCTATGTAGCGCTTTTTTTTTTTTTTTAATTTGAAAGAGACCTCAAGCCAGGGAGAGGGACATGGGGGGGACGGGGCGTGAGAGGAAGAAGCCCAAGCAGGCTCTACACTCTACGCTCTGCGTGGAGCCTGACTAGGGGCTCGATTCCATGATGCTGGGATCACGAACTGAGCCAAAATTAAGAGTTGCTCAGCGGACGGAGGCACCCAGGAGCCCTACAGCTACTTTTGCTTCATACTGAACTGTTTTCTTTTTATTTGTCCCAGTTGTACCAAATGTTTAGACTTCTTGGTTCTGAACCCTAAAAAGTCCTTAAGGGTTTCAGATACAAGATCACCTGTTATGGAGATAGGAAGGCCTTCTTTAATGCTAATTGTTCTGAGATACACATATGATACAGTTGATACATGGCTGAGACGTGGTCTGATAACTTGATCACAAGTAGCTCCTATTCCACTGACGTTGGCCTCTCTGAACAATAGGTATAAGAGAACAAGAATTCTTGTGGAATTTGTTTTCATGTTTAGCGGCAGATTGAAATAGCAACAGCTTTGCCAGGAATTGGTCTGTCTGGCCTACCACATCATTCCTTTGTACATGTATGTATTTTTAAAGTTTATTTTGAGAGAGAGAGTGCACAAGTTGGGGGTGGGGGGTAGGGAGAGACTGAATCCCAAGCAGGTCCTGCACTGTCACCGCAGAGCCCGATGGGAGGCTCAAACTCCCAACCGCAAGATCATGGCCTGGGCCGAAGTGGGAGGCTTAACTGATGAACCACCCAGGCCACTCTGTTCTATTGGTTTTAAAGGCCAGTGTCCCGGGACCCTGGCTGGCTCAGTCCATAGAAGATGTGACTCTTGATCTCAGGACTGTCTAAGCTCAAGCCCCACACTGGGTGCAGAAATTACTTAAAAATAAGAATCTTTGGGATGCTGGGGTGGCTCAGTTGGTTAAGTGTCAGACTCTTCATTTCAGCAGGTCATGATCTCACGGTTGTGAGATCGAGCCCCATATCAGGTTCTGCACAGACAGCATAGAGCCTGCTTGGAATCTTTTCTCTCCTTCTCTGTCCCTCTCCCATTCAGCCATGTGCCATCTCTCAAAATAAGTACAAAATTAAAAAAAATAGTAAGATCTTGAGGCACCTGGGTGGCCCAGTTGGTTAAGCATCTGACTTTGACTCAGGTTGCCATCTCAGTTCATCTGCTGTCAGCACACAGCCTACTTAGTCCCCCCCCTCTGTGCCTTTCCCCTCTTTGCATGGTCTCTCTCCCTCTCTCTCAAAAACATTTAAAATAAATAAGAAAATAAAAATCTTTGTGGCACCGGGCTGGCTCAGTCAGAAGAGCATGCAACCCTTGATCTTGGGGTTGAGTTTGAGACTCAGGTTAGGTGTAGAGATGATTAAAATAAAAATTTTAAAAATATAAGTCTTAAAAAAAAAAAAGCCAATGTGTAAACTGAGTGAAAAACACACTACACAATCTTTACAATTTCCTCCGGATCTTTTTATTTAAAAAAAAAGAAAGCCAACATGCAGGTATGCCTAAAATCATTGCAAACAGGACTGCAGACACGTGTACACGTATCTTCATAGCAGCACTAGTCACAAGAGGTAGAAACCTAAGTGACCACTGACAGATGAACCAACCCAATGTGGTATATCCTCACAATGGAATGCTACTCAGCCAGAAAAGAAACCAAGTTCTGATACACAGATGAACCTTGAAAATGTTACACTAGATGAAATAAGCCAGGCACAAAAAGGCAAATATTGTATGATTCCACTTATATGAAATATTTGTAATGGGTTGATTCAGAGAAACAGAAAATAGATTAGAAGCTACCAGGGGCTAGAGAAAGGGAGAGGGGGACGGGGAATTACTGTCTAATGGTTAACAGAGCTCCTGGTTGGGATGATAAAAAATTTTTTTGCTAATAGGGTCATCTGGCTGGCTCGTTTAGGTAGAGCATGCGACACTTGATCTTGGGGTTGTGAGTTCAAGCCTCACGTTGATTGTTGATTACTTTTAAAAATTAAAAAAAAAAGACTGAAAAAAGTTTTGGGAATAGGTATTAATGATGGTTGTACATTGTGAATATGATTAATGCCACTGAATTGTATTATAATTACAATTGTATAATGTAAAGGTAATATAAAGTTGGAGGTGAGGATCAAAACAAAATCCCAGAAAGGTATAAGATTTTAAAAGATTAATTGGTTACACAATTAAACTCAACAAGCATTTATGTTCTATTATGTAACAGAAATGATGGATATCAAGATAACATGGTTTTCAGTCTTATTTTGTGGGGGGGGAGGGGCGGGGAGGAGAATTTCCAGCAGGAGCCCGATGCGGGGCTTTGAACTCACTAACCATTGAGATCATGATCTGAGCCAAAATCAAGAGTTGGTGGCTTAACCGACTGAACCACTCAGAAGCCCCTATTACCAATCATCTAGAGAAAAAAGAAATAGCGACATGATGAAACTTTCCCAATCTTCAATTCTTTCATCACGGTAAATACTGGGCTCCGGGTTAGGGACACTGCTTTACATCCACTCAGAAAGCGAGAACATTTCTATGCCAGCGAGCAAGATAAGGAAAACCAGAGCTTCGGGCGGGAGCAACTGACACAGGGTATGAATCAGGCTGGAGCACAATCCTGTCATGCCCGTGTCCGTGCAGTACTTTCTCGTAAAAATCTTTTGAAACCCCAACATAGTTCTTTTCTACCATTTACGCAAGTGTTCGTCTGCAACCCAAGAACTTGTTAGAAATGAAAATTCCTGGGCTCTACCCCAGACCTCTGGGTCAGGAATTCGGTGGGTAGGGCCCCACCATCCGGTTTAACAAGCCCCGCCGGTGACTCTGACTGGGGCTCCACTGGAGAACTGCTGGCCAGGGGCACAATGGGGTACGGCCGCTCATGAACCCCAGATCAGGAACTCGGGGTTCAGATCAGGAACAGGTGGCTTTTATTTTTTTTATTTTTATTTAAAAAAATTTTTTCTAATTTTTTTTTTTTAAATTTATTTCTAGGAGAGAGAGAGACAGCGTGAGCAGGGGAGGGTCAGAGAGAGAGTGAGTCACAGACTGAAACAGGCTCCAGGCTCTGAGCTGGCAGGCAGCACAGAGCCCGACGCGGGGCTCGAACCCACGAACCGCAAGATCATGACCTAAGCGAAAGTCGGACGCTTAACCGACTAAGCCACCCAGGCGCCCCAACAGTTGGCTTTTAAAACACACACAATGTCTTCCCACTGCTTAAAGAACAGGTTTACGGAGAGAACACGATGTTGAAAGAATGAAAATCCTATGGCTTTTTGTTTTAAACGGCAAGAGAATTGAAAAAAAAAAGTGATCTTTGAAAGTATGAGTTTATTCTCTAGGGTTTTACACACCCACGAATCAGTGCTTTTATTGCAGCTGTATCCAGGAGCCAAACACAAAGTATGTACTTGAATCATACATGTTAACACTTAGAATGGAACACTATGAATTTTAAAGATTAGTTTTCAATGATTCAGTAACCATATGGAAATTGAGGATAATTACAGAAATAGGCATTGAACTCTAAGATAAAACATAAATTATATAAAAATAAAAGGGTAAAAAGTTTCATTTAAAAAACAAAACCAAAAAAACAGTGGCTCTTCATCTCTCTGTAGTTAGTAACCTAATGAACATGAAAAGGAGTCAAGTATTATCTTCGCCACGTTTAAAACAAAGTGGTTTTATCCTTTTCACGAACAGCTGGCTTTAAGTCTGAAGTGGAAGCCAGGATTTGGGGTTCTGAAGGTCTCAAAATATTTTACTGCCCTCTGTTAGTGGATTCTTCTTTGTAACACTAAGAAATTAAAGTTTGCTTGGACAGGAAAAAAACACGAACTGGATAAGCAGTTAAATTAAATGGGATTCAGTTACTGGGACAGGGTTACAAATGGCACCAAATCAGAACACACAAAGAGCTCAGTTTGAGGGCAAGCCTGTTGAATAAAGACGAAAAGAAGGCCATTCGAGAGCTTTACAACAACGTATCTGGCCAAACAGCCTAGGTTTGCCAAGTACAAGGGTAATGAGTTAGAGAGTTAAGGAGAAGCTCGATTCAAATTAGCTCCAATTTGATTTACAAATTAACAATACAAAATGATTTCATTTTCTGTCCTTTTCATTTAGGATATTGAAACCACATTCTGCTGGTAGTGTGACTTCTGACGTTCCTGAATTGCCATGGTTTTGGTTAGACTGTTAAAGATGAGTGGTAGCAGATGTTTGTTATTAACGTGACCAAAACATAAATTTCCAAAGAATAGACTTGGATTCAATACTGGGTTATAACTCACAATGACTCAGCATAAACAGCAGAGGTCCCTACAATTGTCCTCAGCCATGGATCACAGAACAGTTTAGCGACCACTAAATGAAAACAAATTATGAAAAAATGCTATTTCCACAATGTCTTTTTTCCCCCTCCCTTTCCACAATGTCTTTTTTTCCCCCTCCCTTCATGTGGATTTTCAAAAAGTAGACCTCCTACTTTCTTTAAATAACCCTCTAACATTGTTCCATTGTTCTGTTTTCCCTGAAATAAATCAAATTTTTAAAAAACTTCCAAACATTTGTTCGTATTAATTGATCTCAGAGGTTTCTTTTGACAGTAAAACCACTTTTATTTACTTCTGTAAAAGAAATGTCAACTGTGCTATTTGCTAAGAGGATGGCTGAGTCTTTCTGGATCGTTTTTAAAGCGTTTTAGGTAGTTACCCAGCGTTCATGTCATGGACCTAAATTCCTATAATGAATTTGGAACACTTGTTAGACCTAGACATGAAAGCCACAAAGAAATCTTATAAAAATGACTTTGTGTGGTACCCTGTGTCCACACCGTATCACCTGATTTCATTCAACACCTGGTCAAGATGGGGAAAGGGAACAGAAATGAGCTAATGTGACTGAAACCAGTTTGACTCAAGGGAAAAAATTTAGCTCTCTACTAAGTCTTCAGCCTGCCAATCACTCTCTACACTCAGTCTAGAGGCTTTTTGCCCCAACACTAAAATACAAATTCTTCACAAATTACAACTCTATCCCGAATGTTCTTATATGTCCCTATGCTGTTTTTGAAATTCTACTAAATAACTGATAGCTTTACAACAGAATTTTTTATTTAAAAAAATCCTTAAATCCCTATCCCACAAAATGTTCAGAAACACAGGTAACTATAGAAAGTCAATGTGCATATACTGCTTTTATTATTATAATTACATAAGGCTGTTAGCTGAGTGAGAACAAATAATAGCTAAAAAGTTTTCAAATGAGAAAAAAACACATTTGGGTAAGTGACGACACAATTTTTTTTGAGTACGTAGACCATAGAAATGTATTTTTTTTTTTTTTGCACCAATTGCAAATGCAAAGTTAACGATAAAATCAGGGAAGTGAAAGATCGAAAGGGGCCTTAAACATAGTCACTATCTTTTAAATTTTAGACAAAGGGCTGAGAATAGAAAAAAAAACCCCAACATATACACCATAACAGTCTTTTTTTTTTTTTTTAATGACTATGACTTCCAATTTTAACTCTTTTCTAAAAGCATTCTGGGCGCGGAGAACCTACTGCAGACTGTGCACCATCTCCTCCTTGGCTATGAGGTGTGTAGTTTTGTTAACTAAGGACATCAGTGAGTTCAGTTTCTGAGACCAGTCATTTAATAAATTATTTGGATCCTTGGGTCTCTGGAAGTTGATAATTCCTGCCAACCTGTCTACTTTAGCAAAGATGGTCTTGTTAACTACTAGATTCGAAAGAAAAGCTTCTGACTCCTGCAAGAGAGAAAGACAAATTGGATTAAGACAGGATAATTAAAAAAAAAAAAAAAAAGACAGGGTAATTACCAATAACCGAAGTTTAAGGAAAGCATTTTTTCTTTTTTAAAAAAATCTTTATTTTTGAGAGAGAGACAGAGTGTGAGTGGAGGAGGGACCGAGAGGGAGACACAGAATCCAAAAGCAGGCTTCCCATAATAATGTACTTATTTTACTGCCAGTCTAGGAAATGTTTGCTCTTGGTCTACAGTACCCCCCACCAACACACTACACAGCTGGTTTGTTTCCAGAAACACTGGGTCACTATATATGCTCTGCCACTTGGCAGCTACGTAGCTGAGGACAAGGCACTTTACTTTAAGGAGTCTGGTCTCCTTGTCCAGAAGTGTGAGGAGCTAAGGAGCCAACTGAAACCTTCAACCTCTAACATCCGTGAT
>NW_027532607.1:3962404-3971106 GCF_008692635.1 Crocuta crocuta | reverse complement strand
AGCAGGGGAGGGTCAGAGAGAGAGAGGGAGATACAGAATCTGAAGCAGGCTCCAGGCTCTGATCTAGCTGTCAGCACAGAGCCCGACGCGGGGCTCGAACCCACGAACCGTGAGATCATGACCTGAGCCAAAGTCAGATGCTCAACCGACTGAGCCACCCAGGCGCCCCTCCTGTTTTTTAGCTAAACTAAAAAACACTACGTGATGACAGAAATGGCTTTTAGCTCACGTCACTTAAGCCCTTTCTCTGTGTTGGGTGCAGGAACCCAGCCTGAACACAACACTCCTGTGCCGGGACTTGGGCCCTCGGCGGGGGGCTGAAGGGAGTCTCCGTCACAGTTCACATCTCTATGGTTCATTTCTGGGAACCCAGACATAAGCCCTAGGCAAATGAATCGATGTAAAACTGCCACATTTAAGTGAAGATTTTAAATAGGACATAATATTAATGTAATTATAAACTTGGTGTTTAGGCTATTTTTTGATACTCAAGATAGCCTGGAGAAACCTTCTGTCACCTAGGCTTGAAACTAAATAAGAAAACAAAATTGATTTTCTCATTTGATTTTTGTGAGTCAGCTGATATTCAAAATGACGGGCTACCAACAGCTTACACGACGTTTACCACTTACATCAACAGACAGATCGAGAAGCTGGGCCATCCTCTTCATGGTTATCCTCGTATAATACTTGGCCATTATTCTAATATTCTGGAGAGAGAACAGAGGGCATGAAGGACTGGTAACAGTGGTCAGGAAGGTTAAAAGCCTATTTGTTTTCATTTCCAAACAGGCTTAGTTAAAACATCAGATTCAGAGCTTTTATGTCTCCACAGCCCACCATGGTTCTAAAGTTCAACAACAAAGTCAAAAATTTACATATTCTGACCGCTGTAGTTATTTGTAAGTTATTCTGAATACTCTCCACGATTTTCTTTTTTTAAGTTTATTTATCTATTTATTTATTTAGAGAGAGACAAGGTAGCATAAGCATGGGAGGGACGGAGAGAGAGGGAGAATCCCAAGCAGGCTTCGCACTGTCAGCACAGGGTCTGACATGGGGCTCAAACTCATAAAACCGTGAGATCATGCACGACCTGAGCCAAAATCAAGAGTCAAATGCTTAGCGACTGAGCTACCCAGTCGCCCCTGCCCTTTACAACTCTTTATTTTTTAAATGTATTTTTATTTTTGAGAGAGAGGGAAAGAGACAGAGTGCTAGCGGGAAAGGGGCAGAGAGAGAGGGAGACACAGAATCCGAAGGGGGCTCGAGGCTCTGAGCCATCAGCACAGAGCCCGACGTGGGGCTCAAACTCACAAACACTGAGATCATGACCTGAGCCGAAGTCCGATGCTTAGCCGACTGATTTACCGAGGTGCCCCTTTTACAACTCTTTTTAAAATATATATAGTCAAGGGCTGCCTGGGTGGCTCAGTAGACTGAACATCTGACTTGTGATTTCAGCCCAGGTCATGTCGTCAGGGTCGTGGGATCAAGCCCCATGCTGAGTGTGGAGCCTACCTGAGATATATTCTCGCTCTCGCCCTCTCCCCTGCTCATGCCTGCTCTCTCTCAAATAAAAAATAAAAATAAATAAATCTTATATTAAAAAAATATGGTCAAAACTTAGGCTTACCTTAACTAAAATAGTGGTTAAAAACTAACTATACTAAAATATTTTTATTAAATATAAGAATCTAAATAAAGTTAAACTTTCCTAATTATGACAAAAATGTTTTAAATAAGGCATTTTTTAAAATGTTTTTAAAATTTATTTTTGAGAGAGAGAGCGTGGGAGAGCATGAGCAGGGGAGGGTCAGAGAGAGGGGGAGACACAGAATCCGAAGACAGGCTCCAGGCTCTGAGCTAGCTGTCAGCACAGAGCCCAACGTGGGGCTTGAACCCATGAATTGTGAGATCATGACCTGAGCCGAAGTCGGAGGCCTAACCGACAAGCCACCCAGGCACCCCGCTGAAAGACAATTTGAAATTAAATTTCCTAATTTTCACTGGAAATGGTGGTAAAGTTAGAGACTTCCCTTTTTTATTCTTTATGTTATTAACGAAACAATACCATTCCCAGGAAAAATGGGGAACAGTGGGAAGAAAAATGAATGCTCTTTGAAGAGGCTGTGTCTCCTCCCGTCTCTATGAGGGTCCAGGGCAACACCAACTTCTTAGGAAGCAGGGGAATCATTCTAGATCCTTCTTCATCGTTTAAATTTTAATCAGTGACCAGATTCTACTGATTTTCTCTTAAAGTATTTCCACCCCATCCGTTCTTCAATCCTCAGCTACTGCCCTGAATGGAGCCCACAGGGGACCTCACTTCGTCTTCTCTGTTCCCTCCCAGTCTTTCTCCAAGTCCCTTCTCCACAGTTCCTGTGAGAGGGGTCTTTGTCAGATATGGGCCTGGTCACCGTCCTCTCAGTCTGCACGACTGGAGTATATACACTTGTTAAGTCCCAGACCCTTACCGGATCTCCGACTTCCTTCCTCACTGAGCCCTGTTTGGAGGCCTGAAGGCGCCCCTGCTGGTCTGTGTAGCCATGCCTTTGCTCAGACCATCCCAAGTGCCGCTGCTGACCCGGTACCCTTCTCACAGATCTTCCCTTCCGTCTAGCCTGACTGTGCTCTCAGGCAGAACCAACCAACTTTCTCCTCATGCTCTCCTCCATTCGATATATACTTGAACCCTAATACCTATAACATTTCTTAAAAAGTTTATTTATTTATATTTTGAGAGAGAGCAAGAGCGTGTGCATGTCTGTGAACGGGGGAGGAGCAGAAAGAGGGAGAGAGAGTATCCCAAGCAGGCTCCACACTGTGCGCGCAGGGCCCCACGCAGGGCTGAAACTCAAACGAGCAGATCACGACCTGAGCCGAAATCAAGAGCTTAACCAACTGAGCCACTCAGACACCCCCTATAACACTTTTATTTATACATGTATCTTTCCTAGGATTTATTTTTAAGCTGCCTGAAGGCAGGGACCAAGTCTTATTTTCCCACATGCCTCAGCACTTTGTACAGCGTCGGGCACACAGAAGGCTCACAACAGGATGTTATGTGCATGAACGCTGAGATAATTCAATCTACGGTGGCATCAAGGTCAGATGGTCAGGTTTAAGACTTTTAACCCATTCCCAAAACTCCCAAGTGAGTATCAGACAGAAATCGCTCCTTTCACCCACAACTAGCCCCCACATTCTTAAAAAATTCCTGCTTGTTTATATGCTGGAAAATTTTGGATTCTTGAGAGGTACCCACAAAATAAGCATGCTAAAACACAGTTTTCTTTTTTGAAAAGCCAAAAATGAGGGAATGGGGGGGAATAAGAGAGATGAGATAAATTCTGATGTACTTTGGGAAATATACAACAAACATCTGAACAACAAATTTACATTTCTACTACACCGGGCACAGACCCCCTCCCCCCCCCCAAAATCCTAAAGCAAAGAACTAAAGACATAGCCTCCAAAAGAAACCTTTGACCATCAATCTTAACAGATCAAAGTTTATGCTCAAATTTGCCCAAATTTACTTCCAGACTGGCAACTCTATCATGCCTGATTTCTTTTTTCCTTCAATATTCATTTTTTTAAGCATAATCCATGGCCAACATGGGGCTCGAACTCACGACCCTGAGATCAAGAGTCACACACTCTTCTGACTGAACCAGGTGTACCTTCTCCCATGCTAGACTCTTACATGTTCAACAACTCTGTTCTTCAGGTCTTTCCACCTTCTTTCACCTTCCTCCGTAGAACCAAACACATCAGTTGCTGGACTCTCAGGAGACCCTTTTCTTAATTCCAGTCCATAGTCTTCAACCAGCGTGGACCAGCGCATCAGCTCCATTGTGGTAAAAAGCTTTAAAAGATCCCTGTGAATCATATAAAACTGAATATTCCAAATCTGTAAAAATTAAGTTTCATCTACTGTAACAGCAAATGTTTAAAAACTGATCAAGAGTGTACTTATATAAATTTTTATTTGTAGAGTAAGATACAAGTTGATTTTTTTTTTTTTAAGATTTAAAAAAAATGTCAAGCAATCTCTACACCCAACAGGGACTCAAGCCTAGGCCTCTGAGATCAAGAGTCACACGCTCTTCCGACGGGGCCAGCCAGGAGCCAGCCGCTGATGAGTATTTATTCTGCCCACTGTACTATCATTTCTTCCACAGTAATTCTGAACGGAGCATTCCCCTACTTATCATCCTGCTCCCTCCTGCAACGTATTTGCCAATCTCTGGAATAATTAATTAATGTAAACTTACTACTGAGACAGATAAAAGAACAAAAAAACCAGCTTTTAAATAAAAGCCCACTATGCTTATGAAGTGTATGTCTGTTTTATATAGAATGTACTTCTGAAAATCACGAAGCCCCAAATTACTAATACTAAAACGTTATCAAATGGTTAATTAACCAAAAGCTGCTAAAGTGAGCTTGAAATGCAACTTCTACTTGATAAATGGTTTAAATTGAAGCATGCTATAGCATCATTAATTTCAAATGCAGCGCGAAAACACATTTCACCACTTTATGAACTCTAGTTTTATTTGCCAATACAATCTATCAGCAACCGATTAAGAAGGTGTGTTTCAGGTTAGCCAATTTTTTTTTCATAATGGCACTTCTGCATCACCTATAATCGTACTTACTTGTATTTAGGAATTTCTTCTAACTTCTTGTCGCCACTTATTCGGTGAACCAAATCTGACTGTTCATTGTCAAAAGGAGCCAAGATCACATAGAGGACAACACTTTTCAGAGCCTACAGACATCATGTAACACAATGGATTACATGTAAGCTTAGTAACAAAATGAAACTTTGGCAGGAACTAAAAACATCACCAGAGAATTGTCTATGTTCATGTTTGACACTGTTCTCTAAAGTCTCAGGTAACAAACGTCCTACAAAGCTGATCTTTACCTAGTGGCTTTCTGTCATAATAAGTTTTTCTACAACAATTATGTAAGTCCTTGCAAATCTGAATTACTACCTGGGCTGACATTTTTTATCGGTGACAAACGTATAAAGAAAAAGTTCTTATAACGAGTTAGCCACAAATGTGGAATATATATATAGCTATTTGAAATAGTCTTGTGAGGAGCACCTGGGTGGCTCAGTCGGTAAAGCATCAGACTTCGGCTCAGGTCATGATCTTGCGGTTCATGGGTTCAAGCCCCGCATCAGGCTCTGTGCTGACAGCCAGCTCAGAGCCTGGAGCCTGTCTTCGGATTCTGTGTCTCCCTCTCTGTCTGACCCTCCCCTGCTCATGCTGTCTCTCTCTCTCAGAAATAAATAAAACATTAAACAAAAAAAAAGAGTCTTGTGAAATGATTTTCCGAAGTAATGCCAGATCTTTACTTATAACCTTTGTTATTTAGCAAATGACCTGCTATACATATTTTATTTAATCTCATTTTATTATTTTTAGCCTTTTTAAATGTTTATTTAAAAAATGTTAAAAAAAATTTTTTTTAATGTTTTATATATTTCTGAGACAGACAGAGTGAGCAGGGGAAGGTCAGAGAGAGAGGGAGACACAGAATCTGAAGCAGGCTCCAGGCTCCGAGCTAGCTGTCAGCACAGAGCCCAACGAACCATGAGCTCATGACCTGAGCCAAAGTCGGACGCTCAACCGACTAAGCCACCCAGGCGCCCCTAAAAAATATTTTTTAATGTTTTATTTATTTTTGAGAGATAAAGAGTGGGGGAGGGACGGAGAGAGAGGGAGGCGCAGAATCCAAAGCAGGCTCCAGGCTCTGAGCGGTCAGCACCAAGCCAGATGCGGGGCTCAAACCCACGAGCTGTGGGATCATGACCTGAGCCGAAGTTGGATGCTCAACCAACTAAGCCACCCAGGCACCTTGTATTTTAAGTACTCTCTCTACCCAACATGGGACTTGAATTCACAACGTCAGGATCAAGAGTTGCATGCTCTATCAACTGAGCTATCCAGGTGCCAGTATACGTGTTTTAAATAGTAAACCTACATTCTTCAAAAGTGATAAAGAATTTAGAGTATTGCCACAATTTGTTTGAATCAGTAAAGATAAACTGAATTATCAACACACTGAATAGAAAGCAGCCCCATACAACTACTTATAATTACTGAAGTTAAAATTATTTCAAAATAAAAAGTGCAAATTCTTCCCAATAAGTATCAGTGTCCAGTATAAGAATATATTCTTACCTGCTGCCACTTCTCACTTTCTGCCTGTATGCAGGGAGTATCATATATTGCTCTGTAGTGCTTACAAATAGACAAATAGGACCCCTCATGTTGATCCAGCTGAATCATTAAGTTATAATATTTCAACTTTAATTTCTGAAAAAAAAAGTCAATATAATAAATTGGGACTTATGGTTTTTTCCAAATACTTCTATAGTGAACTTGTAAGTAAGAGACATGCTTACCTCTGTATTTTCTTCCTGGAAAAATTTGGTGTTAATTTTCTTGCTGATGATTTGTGTTCGAATGTAATCCTTCACAGCTAGACAGAGCCTCATCTGCTCCAAAATAAACTCCACTCGCTCTTTCTTTTCCATTGACCCATAGGTTTCCACCTAGAAAGGCCCCAAATAAGTTTGTATTTGATAATTTTTAAAAATGGCAAAATTAAGCGTATTAAAACATTCACACCTGTCGAACAAGAAGAACCTTCTCGCACACTGAGAGAGTACTGATGATGATATAAAAAGCTAGTTTCCTCCAGAAAATTGCAATTTTAAAAAATATATAGCAAATGGGTATTTTCTCTTCTGGTATAAAAAGTTCTGTAAATTTTTAGCTATGTAGGTAACTATAGAACTAAGTCGTTACCCTGTGTGGTATAACCACCATCACAATCGAGACACAGAACTTTCAGTCCAAAAATGGTCCTCGTGCTACCCCTTTGCAGTCACACACTTTCCCTGCTTTAAACCCTCGACAACCAATGATATGGAACAACAGGCTCCCTCCTTTTTATGGCGATGAAGGACTCCACCGCGTGGAGGGACCAGTTTCTCTACCCCCCTGCTGAAGGACACATGGGCTGATTCCATCTGGTGCCCTCTCTGAGCATCAGTGGACAGGCTGAGTGTGAACTTGGGTTTTCACTTCTCTTGGGCACAAGAAGTAGGACCGCTCGGCCGTCTGGCAGGCACACGTAGGCTTCATATGAAGCTGCCGAACCGCAGGTGGCGGCTCCTCACGGTGGTCTGTGGACAGCACCGTGGGCAGTGCCGGTAATGCCAAAGGTGAGCCGATGCCAGGGAGGAAAAAAGAAGACAGAAAAAAAGAAACAGCCAACTGGTTCCCAGAGTGACTGCACCAGTTTTCATTCCCCTCAGCAACGGAGGAGGGCTCTCATCACCCCGCATCCTGCCGGCACCTGTATCGTCAGTACTTTTTTTCTTAGCTATTCTAATAGGTGTGTGTGGGGGGGTCTCACTGTGGTTTTAATTTGCATTTTCCTCATGGCTTGTAAAAAAAACTTACAATTCTGAAACCAAAATATGACGCCACTTGCAGGCTTTCTATTTATGCAATCAAAAATTACAGAAAAAAAGAGACACTAGTCTTTTTACAACTCGGATAACAAGGCTGACACGACTTCTAACGGATGCAGAATGTTGAGTTACAGTTAATACAACAGATACAACACAGAAAATCAATTATATCAAATATTACGAAAAACATTTTTAATACTTGGTATACACATATTGCAAATGAATTTATAAAATGCGAATAACAAAATGAAATAGACTATTATTTTTTTTCTCTTTCTTTTTTTACAAATAGTTTATTAGCAAATTAGTTTCCACATAAATAAGACTATTATTATTAGGTCTGAAAAAGGTTTCTATTTCACAGTCTTCTTTGTAACTTTTTATCAGAGAAAATAAAAACTCATACAATGAACCATCAATGTTTCATTTATGTACCTTCGCTCGCTATGCATGTGTCAATTATTTTGAAGCAAATTTCAGATAACATATTATATGTATTTCTGTATGTATTTCTAAAAGATTAACTGAAAAAAACCGATCATACCTAAAAATTCTTTAGATCACTAACTATCTAGTCAGTCCTCAATATCTCATTTAATTAAATCAGAATCCAAATAAGGTGCGTACTTTGCAATCGGTAGATAAGGTTCTTTTTTCCTTGCCATTTATTTGACAGAAACGAAGCCAATCACCCTAGAGTTTCCTGGGGTCTAAATTACGCTGATTGCATCCCTGTGGTATCATTTAATAGGCTCCTCCATCCCAGGTACATCTTGGAAACTGGTAGTTAAATCTAGCTTTCTATAATTGAGGTGAAACTTTCTGGCAAGAATATTTCAGAGGATGTTGAATCATGAGGCACATAATCCTCCTGGTGGAAAGACAAAACTATGGAGATGGTGGGGAGATCAGTGGTTGCCAGGGGGCGGGGGTGTGGGGAGAGGGAGGAACGGGCAGAGCACAGAGGATTTTTAGGGCAGTGAAACTATTTTGTATGGCACTACACTGACGCACACACGTCATTATACATTTCTTAAAATCCGTAGAATGGACATCAACAGTGAACCTTATGGCAAATTACAGACTTCGGGTGATCACGTGTTGATACAGTTCATCAAGTGTAACTTATGTACCATTCTGGTTCGACATGCTGGCAGAATGGGAAGGGTGGGTGGGTGTGTGTGTGTGTGTGTGT
>NW_027532607.1:3929953-3962138 GCF_008692635.1 Crocuta crocuta | reverse complement strand
GGTGTGTGTGTGTGTGTGTGTGTGTGTGTGTGTGTGTGCGCGCGCTCACGCACTCTCTGTACTTGCCACTCAACTTTGTTGTGAACCTAAAACTGCTCCAAGATATACATTCTTAATTAAAAAGAAGAAAAGAAGTTTGAAGTCCAACAGAACTAGTATGAATCAATGAATCTGACCGAACTCTACCACTTGGCAATTAATTTAGGCTTATTACTTAATCCTTTCAAGTTTCAGTTTCCTTGGCAGAATAATCTGGATAAAAATAGTATTGTGTGTGAACATTAAATAAGATAAAATGTAGAGAGAACACAAGACACGTTTTTAAAAAAGCACAAAGACAACACAGAGCACACAAAGTCCTCTCAGTGCTATACTGTCTCCCTTCCTTTGGCTAAAATGGCACATGACTAAAAAATCAGAATAAGCAACTTAACTTAATGGGGAAACCTTGATGGGCCAAAATAATAAGCAAAATTTTGAGTGTAGTTCAGGTACTTTTTTAAGTGAGTGAGTCTATGGCTTTTCTCAGATTTCTTAGCTCTTTGCTGTCTCATTTTAAGATCTCTCCTAAAAATTTGTCCTGAAACATAGCAAATTATGAGGCAGTTTTTCTTTGTTAAACCAATTTAGTCTAGAAATTGACCATCAATCAAGTATTCATTTAAAATGAAGCTAATGATTAAGCACAAATCTCTGAGGCAGCAGTGAATAGTACATGAATTACGGATTTGAATTCCAACAAGACTGAAAATGTTCAAATAATAGCACACAATCAAGACTGATTGATTCTAACTTCTCTTCAAAACTTTTTTAGCAGTTAAGTTTAGCTGGGACCATAATGACGTAATTTTCAGGTATCTGAATAATCTCACACTCCACTGCACGCACCCTTAACCTTGGTAATTTTGAAGAAGTGATCAGCTGCCAAACTCAGCTATCTACAAGAAATACTGCTGACCAAATATCATGCTTTGCACATTCTAAATACAAGTCCTTACCTGTAACTCTTGTAAAATGGAGGCTGCCTCCTTCACGTCACCATTTTGCTCTTTTATAGTCGCTAATGTTTTAGTCAGTCGAGCACGTTCAATTTCAACATAAATCTACAAACATGAGAAATTTTATTATGTAAATTTTCACAGACACATATTAAGATTTTTATTTTTTATTTTTTTTAATTTTTTAATGTTTTATTTATTTCTAGGAGAGAGAGAGAGAGACAGCGTGAGCAGGGGAGGGTCAGAGAGAGAGGGAGTCACAGACTGAAACAGGCTCCAGGCTCTGAGCTGGCAGTCAGCACAGAGCCCGATGCGGGGCTCGAACCCACGAACCGCGAGATTATGACCTAAGCGAAAGTCGGACGCTTAACCGACTAAGCCACCCAGGCGCCCCACATATTAAGATTTTTAAAAATGTTTATTTTTGAGAGTGAGCAAGTGCACGAGCAGGGGAAGGGCAGAGAGAGAGACTAAACCAGAGAATCCCAAGTGGGCTCCATGCTATCAGTGCAGAGCCTAACGCAGGACTGCAACTCATCAACCACAGGCCAAAATCAAGAGTTGGAGACTTAACCAACTGAGTCACCCAGGTGCCCCTCATTTTATTTGAGGGAGAACAAGTGAGTGAGGAAGAGGGGCAGAGGAAAGAGAGAAAGGAGCTCAAGCAGGCTCCATGCTCAGTGTGAAGCTAGATGAGGGACTCAATCCCATGATTCTGGGATCCTGACCTGAACCAAGATGAAGAATGGGACACTCAAGGGGCGCCTGGGTGGCTAAGTCAGTTGGGCATCCAACTTTGGCTCAGGTCATGATCTCACAGTCTGTGTGCTGACAGTTCAGAGCCTGGAGCCTGCTTCAGATTCTGTGTCTTCCTCGCTCTCTGCCCCTCCCCTGTTCATGTTCTCTCTCTCTCAAAAACAAACAAACATTAAAAAAGAACAACAACAAAAAGAGTGGGACACTCAACTGACTGAGCCGCTGAGGTGCCCCAAAATGTGTTAAAATTTTAAATGTAGAATTGAACTATTAATCAAACCCCGCCTCCTAGTATTTTCATCCAGTTACCGTGCCCTTTATGCTCCATGTAGTAATACAGCTGTGTGATTTTACATTTCACAATCAAATAATTTTTTAAGAAAATGTCTCTACAAGACATTATCCATATTCTATAGCTTTGCTTTGAGAACCTAAGTATGAAGTCATTGTGTTTAACACGTAAAAGAACCACAAGCTATGTTAAATAGCACAGAAAATAGAACAGTGCCTTTCAAAGAATTGAGGGCCACCTGATTGGTTCAGTCAGTAGAGTATGCAACTCTTGACCTTGGGGTCCTACGTTCAAGCTTCATGTTGGGCATAGAGCTTACTTAAAAAAAAAAAATAATGATAAAAAATGATAAGAAGACTTGATCTTAAATATTAAAGTTATGAGCATTTTTTGCCACTGTAAGTAATGTTAGATAATATAATTGTCAACAAATGAAACATGAAAAATAGAACTATAGCCTAATTGAGTCTCAGGAACTAATTTTCATGCCTGGGCTTGCTTGTCCCTTTAGCCTCTGCTCTGCAGCAACCCCTTTTTCCCACTCCACCCCCGAAAAACTTTAATCTCCAAAACTAACAAACTACTTTCACTTTCCTGAATGTTCCATGTGTTTCTTACTTTGATATTTTTGTACAGAATTTCTCCTATGTCTACACTACCATTCTCCCTATGCCCTAGCCCTGTGAATTTCTATTTTTTTAAGAAAAATAAAATTTATTTACTTATTTTGAGAGATGTAGAGAGTGTACAAGTGGGGGAAGGAAAGGGAGAAAAGAGAATTCCAAGCAGGCTCTACACAGAGCCCTGGGGGCTTCATCCCACAAACCATGGGATCATGACCTGAGCTGAAATCAAGAGTTGGTCACTCAACTGACTCAGTCACCCAGGTACCCCAAGTTTCTATTCTTTTTTTAAAAAACGTTATTTAAAATATTTTTTTTAAGTTATTTATTTTTGAGAGATAGAGACAGAGCATGAGCAGGAGAGAGACAGAAGCAGGGGGAGACACAGAATCTGGAGCTGGCTCCAGGCCCGGAGCTGTCAGCAGAGTCTGACATGGGGCTCAAACTCACAAACTGAGAGACCAGGACCTGAGCCGAAGTCCAACGCTTAACTGACTGGGACACCCTGGTGTCCAAAAACTTTATTTATTTTGAAAAAGAGAGAGAATGCAGGCGAGTCATGAGGGGCAGACAGAGGAGAGGAGAGAGAGAATCTTAAACAAGTTCCACACTGTCAATGTAGAGCCTGATGTGGGGCTCAAACTCATGAACTGTGAGATCATGACCTGAACTGAAATCAAGAGTTGGCTGCTTAACTGGCTGAGCCACCCAGGCGCCCCACATTTCTGTGCATTCTCAAAAAGGCAGCTCTGCCATCGTATCCCGCCTCTGTGCCATGGGGACAGGAGACACACTGCCACTGTCAAGACACAGCACAGTGGCCATTTTTATGACGATCTCTCTGAGGTGGTAAAGAACAGGGTCATGTTCATTCTGGATCTAGCACAATACAGGTGCTCAATTAACATTTACTGAAGTGACAGTCAAACTAAGACCCAAGAAGCTAAATATAAGCTAAATTTTTGTCCTCAAATCACAAAAATCTGTCTAGAAAAAAATATATATTACCTCAAGTTACCATGTTATACTTGCCCTTCTTAGACAAACAAGATTAGAGGGAAAAAAGGCATCAAAAAAAATACAGATAGATTCTGGTAAGACCGTGAAATTTTTAAAATTAAGTTCACATTGCAAATACTCTATTACTTTTTTTTTTTTCTCAATTTTATTTGTTTTCAGAGTGAGCGAGCACAAGCAGGGAAGGGGCAGAGAGAGTGGGAGAGACAGGATCCAAGCGGGCTCTGTACTCTCAGTACCCGACACGGGGCTTAACTCATGAACCATGAGGTGACGACCTAAGCCGAAATTGAGTCAGATGCTTAACCAACTAAGCCACCCAAGCACCCCTATTAAAGTAAACTCTGCACTCAACATGGGGCTGGAACTCACAACTCCAAGAGTCACATGCTCTACCAACTCAGCCAGCCAGGTACCTCAATACTCTCTTTTTTTTTTTTAAGTCTATTTATTTTAAGAGAGAGAGAGTTTGTGCGGGTGCGCATGAGCTGGGGAGGGGCAGAGAAAGAGAGAGAGATCTCAAGCAGGCTCCACACTCAGCACGGAGCCCGACGAAAGGCTCCATCTCAGGAACCGTGAGAGCATGACCTGAGCTGAAACCAAGAGTTGGGTGCTTAACTTACTGAGCTACCCAGGAGCCCCTCTTTTAACTTAAGAAGTAGAGTGAAACTTTAGCTATCCCAAGCATAGATTTCTCAAGCAGATCTAGGCCAGGGTGAAGAATTAACTTTATCTCTAATTGCTGCCACACGTAAATTTGGAAGAAGATCACTAATTCCTGGAAAAATCTGGATATATCAAGACTGCCACTACTGAAATATATTCATCTGTGTAAGGGAAAGTACTACAAGGAAATGTACAAAGATAATGGTTGAATCAAGGTGATGACCTATTTTGTCATCTTAAAAAATATATACATATTGGTCTAACGTCTGCACATCTAAGTGTCTCTGAATACAGATATGATAGTACTTTCCACTAGGAGTTATGCCAATGGAAAACTTACCTTTCCTTCTGTAACCATTCGCAGAGTATCAATTAATCGAAGTTTGATTGGAAGGTCTGTGATTTCCTCAACGTAAGTACAGCACTGTTGAACCATTTTTGCAACAGCCTAAAATAATAAAAACCGTTCATAAGCAAGATTCATTTCTCACACAGTCAAAAAGGAAGTATTATGCCCACGAAGAAACATCAGGGGGTGCCTGGCTAGCTCAGTTGGAAAAGCATGCAGCTCTTGATCTCTGGGTTGTGACATCGAGGAGGGTAGAGGTTACTTAAAAATAAGGGGTGCCTGTCTAGCTGAGTCAGTGGACCCTGCAAATCTTGATCTCAGGGTTGTAGGTTTGAGGCCCATGTTGGGTGTAGAGATTACTTAAAAAATAAAATCTTAGGGGCACCTGGGTGGCTCAGTTGGTTGTGTCCAACTTCAGCTCAGGTCATGACCTAGCTCATGGTTTAGGAGTTCGAACCCCACACTGGGCTCTGCCTGTGGAGAGCCTGCTTGGGATCTCCTCCCTCCCCTTCCACCCCTCCCCCATTTGTTCCCTGTAGTTCTCTCAAAACACGTAATAAACCTTAAAAAAAATGGATATACTGGTGCGCCTGGGTGGCTTAGTCGGTTAAGCATCCGACTTTCGCTTAGGTCATGATCTCGAGATTCGTGGGTTCCAGCCCCGCATCGGGCTCTGTGTTGACTGCCAGCTCAGAGCCTGGAGCCTATTTCAAAGTCTGTGTCTCCCTCTCTCTCTGACCCTCCCCTGCTCACGCTGTCTCTCTCTCTTCTAGAAATAAATAAAAAATATAAAAAAAAAATGGATATACTTTACATTGTTAAAATAGATAAATAAATAAATAAAATCTTAAAAAAATAAAAGGGAGTGTCTGGCTGGTTAAACTGGTACAGCATGCAACTTTTTTTTTTCTTAATGTTTTATTTATTTTGAGAGACAGAGTGTGAGCAGGGGAGGGGCAGAGAGAGAGGGAGACACAGAATCCGAAGCAGGCTCCAGGCTCTGAGCTTTCAGCACAGAGCCCGACTCGGGCCTTGACCC
This sequence comes from Crocuta crocuta, assembly GCF_008692635.1. NCBI lineage: Eukaryota > Metazoa > Chordata > Mammalia > Carnivora > Hyaenidae > Crocuta > Crocuta crocuta. Next base: position 3,956,398 of record NW_027532607.1, on the reverse strand, counting down.
CATAAACTGTGAGATCATGACCTGAGCCGAAGTTGGACGCTTAACCGACTGAGCCACCCAGGCGCCCCTAGAGCATGCAACTCTTAATCTCAAATGTCGTTGAGATCTACCCCCATGTTTGATATAGAGGTTGCTTAAAAAAAAAAATCAAAATGTCTCTGACAGCTAAGAAGTACTGAACACCCAGAAATAACTTAAAGGTCTCAGGAAACCCTCAGATGCAAAGACTTTACTTCTCCCCAGCACAAAGAGTGAACTGATTACACAAAAGAAATATTTGACCGTGTCTATTAGAAGGCTTCCTAGCTAGTTTTTTTGGAGCCAAACAAAAAAGCACAGAAGCAGCTGTGGCAGACGAAAGGCGGGGGGAAGACCAGAGAAAAGCAGAGAGCACCAGTGGCTATGAACAGCAATGAAGCCATGGCTAGCAGCCACTGTCACTGAGGAAGAACCAGGAGCGGAGGCAGAATGGTTAGCGCCTGGGCTGGGTAGCGAGGAGAAGCCACCCCTCCCCCCCAATGAAACAGGACATTGAAAGTCACAGCATCCCCTGCGCCGGTTCCTGAGATAATGTAGGTGGGTTGGATACATTTCCTGTAGCTCTAACATTGTAGGCCAGGGGTCAGCAAAACTGCCCTGTACATTTTGGTAAATATTTACATAGTAGTTTAAACTTTGTGGGCCACAGGGTTTCTGTGGCAACTATTCAACTGCCTTTGTCACGCCAAAGCTGCCAGATGATATACAACCCATCGGTGTGGCTGTGTTCCAACACCTTTATCTACAAAGCGGGCAGGTGGGAGTTGGTTCGTGGCGGTGGTTTGCAACCTCTAACACAGGCTCTGAAAAGCATTATCAGTTATTGATATCATTGAGAATGAGAATTAGGACTCTTTGCCATCAAGAAAATATTAAATTATATTGAGTATATTTTATTTAAGATAGCAGAAAAGTATCCTGCTGTCAAATGTGTCTCAATCAAGCTGAAAAAAAAAAATGCCATTGTTTATCTTGCAAAGATTTCCTTGAAAAACAATATTCATGTAGCTCAGGTCAAACTTCTAACTAGCTGAAAAAATGGCCATTCAGAGACACAGGAGTTCCAGAAAATAAAGGTTTTATTGTCAAACACAAGTCTTTCAGTAAGTGCAAGGCTCTGGGACACTCTGTATCTCAAAACATGATCCGTCTGACACTAATTACAATAATGATTTCTACAAAGGCATACAAATGAGTAATTCTAAAAGCCGGGCAAAAACTACATTAACAGAAATCAGATGGGGTAAAAGAAAAACAAACAATAAATTCTATCAACATTCTAATGATAAGTGAACTTCCTGCTGCTCCCTGAGAAGAACAGAAGTCATTAGGTAAGTCCTGGTAGGAGTGAGGCTGACCCCCTGGGCTCAAGTGACAGACAGTGAATTAGAAACCATCAATTTTAAGCAATCCAGAAAAGGTTATTTTAAGAAAATCATTACTTTCTAAGTCTGGTAAAGCAAAGAGAAAAGCTTTAGGTAAAAAGTAATTATGCGAAAAGGAAAGAGACCTTCCAGAGCTAAGACATAATGTGTCACAGCGAAAAGGGCGGTGCCCCTGGCCACACAGGTTCAAACTCCTCTTTCTCCAGGAAGCCCCCCTGACAAATATAATCAGAACCCCTCTTCCTCCAATCAGGTCTCCTAGCACCGCTGACCATTCTGTGTCGCTTACTATGTATTGCTGGGAGTGTGTAATTAAAAAAAAAAAAAAAGCCCCTCTAGGGCACTTGTTAAAGATCTACTACTACTACTTGGGATTATATTCTGTACGGAGCTATAGGTGAGCTGGCACATTTCTTCACATTCCAAGAGTCTTACATATAAACGTCAGTTTCTCAGTCAGAAAAGGAACAGCGTTAACAGCCCCTTGCACTAGCTCTGTGATGTTAGGACTCTATCAAATCTTTATTTTAGGACACGTGCTTTGAACGGCACTAGTACTATACAAAACACACATTTCTGTTTAAGCCAGGTTGCCTCAAGATGTCTGAATAAGTAGCCCTTTCCAAAGTGTCCCACGGCAAGCAAATCTCAGAAAACCAGGGGAAGACAATGGTACCTCTATGCCAGTCTCTCTACCAACTCTATGATGGTCTCTGAAAGCACAGAACTGAGCAACAAAAGGCATAAAGGAACTGCACATTCACATACACTAGACTGCCTCAAATCTAAGTTAATTCTTTTTTTAGGTTTTCTCTATACCCAATATGGGCCTCGAACTCACGACCCTGAGGCCAAAAGTCACAAGCTCTACTGACTGAGCCAGCCAGGTATCCCTCTATGTTAATTCTGGACAACAAATTATATGTAAACTTCTCTAAAAAAAGAAGAAAAACAAATTGTTTTTGCAAAAAATGATTGAACCCACTATATCACTAAGTTCACTCTAGGAGGAAACTACTAAAACAAGGGATTTGAACAAGAACACCCTATTTTTGTTTTTTGGTTCTACTACTACCCCGTTTTACAATGTCAATACCTTTATTTGAAAGCAAGAAAAACCCAGAAGCTACTCAGGAACAGTACTTGAAAGATGAGACAAAAGTGGCAAAAGAATCTACTTGTAGAGGATCATTTAAATATCTCAAGTGGAAGTAGTGCTGGCCAGCTCAGTCAGCAGAATGTGGGGCTCTTGATGTCAGGGTCATGGGTTCAAGCCCCATGTTGGGCATAGAGTTTACTTAAAAGAAAAAAACTGCAAGCAAAAGAACCAGGGAAACAGTTAAAGAAAATCTAGCTCCCCCAAAGATTAAAAGAGAACATAAATAATCTTTAAACAAAATTAGTCAAAATGTCCAAAAACTGCCTCAAAGAAGTGAAATATTGAATGTTTAATGAAAGACATAATTAAAAAAATTTTTTTAATGTTTATTTATTTTTGAGAGACAGAGGCAGAGTGTGAGTAAGGGAGGGGCAGAGAGAGAGAGAGAGAAAGAGACAGACAGACACAGAATCTGAAGCAACTCTAGGCTCTGAGTCGTCAGCACAGAGCCCAACACGGCTCAAACCCACGGATCATGAGATCATGACCGGAGACAAAGTTGGAGGCTTGACTGAGCCCCCAAGGCGCCCCAAAAGACATGATTAAGTAACTGACAGATTATCAGCTTGATGGATTATAACACAACCACTTAAGATAATCAACATGAAGATATGGTGCAACTCGGAAACTGAACAAAGCTGTACCAACAGTCTCAGCACAATTTTGTAAAATTATGCAAATATATGAAAACTAGAAGGAAAAAAACCATAAAAGCAGCTGACATGAAAATATGGACATAATTTTTAAAAACTGTCTGGAATGCTGCAATGCTGATTTAACAGTAATTTAAAACAGATTCACAGAAAGGTTTTCTAAATGTCCTTATTTAAATGCAAATGTATTTGTTTTATGAGCAGTCACGAACTCACTTGCTTTAATTGGCTCCGTCTTTTTGACAAAAGCATAATATTTTCATTAAGTAAATCCCATTCTTTAGCCTCATAGCACATCTTCACTACTGCAACTAAGATGCGGGATGTAGACACCATGTCAGAAGCCTGTAAGAATGACAATATGTTGAAAGTTAATGGAACGTTGTTAAATAAAATCAATGCTAACTGAGGTTTTCACTATCATCTACTCACAGTGCGGGTCTGTTTCTCCAAAGAGAGAAGGGTTTCGATGACTTCTTGAAGTCTTCCTTCCTAAAACAAGAGATAGAAACGAACAATGAAAACACTACCATCAACACAAAACCAAGCAACAGTCTAAAATAAGACGTTTCTAACACAAAAAGAAAAAAATCAATTTTAGAGGAAAAGGCCCATCCCCTTTACTACTACTGTTTTGGTTTTTCCCTTTTCATCGTGGCGCCTGCTTTCCCTGCAGACTCAAGTCAGCCGTTTCCAACTTAGAGCCCAGGGCCTATTTTTAACATTTCAAAACGCCTAAGAGAAACCGAATATAGAACAATAATTTAACACCTGAGAAAAACCTCAGGTCTTTGTTTTGGATTCTAATTATCACCTCAGTGTGGTGATACCAGATTATCTTTTTCTGAATGGAGACTCTTAATTGGCAGTTGCACGTGTCTTGAAAAAAAAAAATGGGAAAAATGAATGATTTCTTTCTGAAGTCACCATAACAAATATTTTAAACCACGAAGTTCTGAGAGGCACCTGGGTGGGTCAGTCAGTTAAGCTTGATCTCAGCTCAGGTCTCATGATTTCAGTTTCCTGAGTTCAAACTCTGCACTGGGCTTTGCACTCGTAGCACAGAGCCTATTTTGGATTCTCTCTCCCTCTCCATGCCCTTCCTTCTCTCTGTCCCTGTCTCACTCTCAAAATAAATAAATAAACTTAAAACGTGAAGTTTTGAGGAAAAATAAAAAAGGATATCTGGTTGTAAAAAGAAACCTTGGTTTAATTTTCCAATGACTTTTTTTTTTTTTTTTTTTAAAGTAAGCTGTATGGCCAGAGTGGGGCTTGAACCCAGGACCCCGAGATCTAGAGTTGCATTGCAGACTCTGCCGATGGAGCCTGCCAGGCGCCCTAAATTTTTCAATGTCCTTTAAAATAAATTATAATTGTGCTTAAAGGAAATAAAGACCACCTGAGAATACCCATACATGTTATACGAATCATCATGTTTTTAAGCAGATACTGATCTAAATGGAATATACCCCTTTGTGTCAACTGATAATGATCTCCGTCTCATATACAAAAACAAAATATTCCCCCTGGGGCGCACGTTAGGAAATGGGAGTAACAAAATTCAAATGACATAAACCTAAATGATAATACACCAGGACTAAAATAAGCCATTCTATTAGAAACCACACATTTTAATAAAAACAAAACCAGCCCACAGCAAAAAAAAAAAAAAAAATTCTTAAGATACTGACATTAATAACAATGAATGAATTGAAAGTGATAAGAAGGATTTCATTTTGAAATGGTTTTTCTAACTATAAACTTTTTAAAGTTTATTTATTTTGAGAGAGAGCCTGCGCAAGAGAGCAGGGAAGGGACAGAAAGGGAGAATCCCAAGCAGGCTCCGTGCAGTCAGTGTGGGGCCCTTCACGGCGGGGGGTGGTCCAAACTGACTTGAGTTGGATGCGTAACGGATTGAGCTGCCCAGGTGCCCCAGAACTTTTTTAAAGATCTTATTTTTAGATAATCTCTACACCCAACATGAGGCTCAAACTCACAACCCTGAGATCAAGAGCCACATGCTCCACCGACTGAGCCAGCCAGGAGCCCCAGAACGTTTTTAAAAAATTTTAATGACATTCATGGACAGTACACGAGTACTACTTTTTTACTGATGAAAGAAATTAAACAGTTTTTGAATTCAGGACACAAATAATGTTTGGATTTTTCAAAATATTCTCTCCATATTTTCCAAAGTAACATTTAAACTATGAATTTTCTATGGAGTACAGATTATGTACTGCATAGTCATTGTCTGAATTTTCTTTAGCTCTGAAATATATATGGTTGCTAAAATTAAATCTGAAACATGATTACCAGCATTGTAACAATGTTTCCCACGCAACGGGGGAGGATCAGTTCTGAAAACTCTACAGATTCATGTGTACAATAAATGCTAACTAAATGTCTATCAGAGGTAAAGAACAAAGAACAAATCCATAAATTCTCCACAGTTAAAAGCTGGTAAGTCATAAAAGATCAAAGAATCTCAGAACTTAAAGACTGCTACAGATTAATCCAATCACTTCATTTTAGAGTTTTTTGAGAGACATAGAATGAGAGCAGGGAAGATGCAGAGAGGGAAAACACAGAATCCAAAGCAGGCTCCAGCTCTGAGCTGTCAGCACAGAGCCCAATGTCAGGCTCGAATCCATGAACCAGGAGATCATGACCTGAGCCAAAGTCAGACATTCAACCGGCTGAGCCACCGAGGCACCCCATAGTTTATGGTATTTTAATTCAGATGTATGGGCTTTTTAAAGTTTATTTAGAGAGAGAAAGCTATTTATGTTGAGAGAGTGCGCACAAGAGCGCAGGAGGGCAGAGGGAATCTCAAGCAGGCTCCACACTGTCAGCATGGAGCCCAATGTGGGACTTGACTCCATACAACTGTGAGATCATGACTTGAGCTCAAATCAAGAGTCAGCCACTGGGGTGCCTGGGTGGCTCAGCTGGTTAAGCGTCCGACTTTGGCTCAAGTCATGATCTCACGGTTTGTAGGTTCGAGCCCCACATCGGGCTCTGTGCTGACAGCCAGCCCAGAGCCTGGAGCCTGCTTCACACTCTGTATCTCCCTCTCTCTCTGACCCTCCCCTGCTCATGCTGTATCTCTCTTTCTCAGAAATAAATGAAACATTAAAAAAAAAAAAAAAGAGTCAGCCACTTAACTGACTGAGCCATCTAGGTGCTCCAGAAGTGTAGGTTTTAAAGAACTCCATTTTAAGGGCACCTGGGTGGCTCAGTTGGTTAAGTGGCCGACTTCGGCTCAGGTCATGTCGTCATAGTTCAGGGGTTTGAGCCCCATGTTGTGCTCTTTGCTGACAGCTGGGAGCCTGCTAAGGATTCTGTTTCTCCATCTCTCTCTCTCACAAAAGAAAAAAAAAATGTTTTTAAAGTAAAAAAAAAAAAAGGAAAAGAACTGCATTTTTCATGTGAGGAAATCACATATTGCTTTAGAACCATCGTCTGCAGGTATCAACCACACATTCGAGGTCACCTTCTCGGGAAGGCATTCTTTTTTATTTTTTTAAAAAATCTTTAATGTTTATTTTTGAGAGAAACTGCGTGCAAGCGAGGGAGAGGCCGAGAGAGAGGGAGACGCAGAATCTGAAGCAGGCTCCAGGCTCTGAGCTGCCAGGACAGATCCTGACGCGGGGCTTGACCTCACGAACCACGAGATCATGACCTGAGCCGAAGTTGGACGCTTAGCCGACTGAGCCACCCAGGCGCCCCTCTCAGGAAGGGATTCTTAAATTCTCTGAAGTCAGTAGTCATTCAGCACTTCCTTCCTGAACTCACAAGCCCACTGACTTTGTAATGATCCCAAACTCTTTTCTAGTTTCCAGTCTTTCTGATCTCACTAAAATGTAAATTCTGCAAGAGGAGGGACTGTGTCTATACCATTCACCACTGCGGCTCAATGCTCTGTACTTGGCCAAGCAACATGATGTTGCTTCTGTAGATACTATGGTACCTCTGTTTATGCCCTGTACCCCAGTCGTTAACGTGCATGGCTTGCCCCCTAAGTGGTCTGTAAGTTCCTTCAGGGCTGGACCTTGTTCGACTGTTTCTCTCACACCAACGTGTACATAATATGCACTGAATGGCTTGACACTGACCACAGCTATGAGATGATAGCTTAATGGCTCACAATTCCTGATTCCTTTTTTTTTTTACTGCTTATTTTTGAGAGAGAGAGCAAGACAGTGAGTGAGCACAAGTGGGGAAGGGTGGGGGGAGAGGAGGACAGAGCATCCAAAGTTGGCTCGGTGCCGACAGCAACAAACTAACTCATGAACCTCGAGATTATGATCTAAGCTGAAGTCAGACACTCAACCAACTGAGCCACCCAGGTACCCAACCATTCCTGATTCTTACTGTCAAGGTAAGTAGGACGTGGTAAGTCATACGGCCGGCACTTCAGTGCTGTCTGGGGGATGCTACCATAAACTTCATTAAACACAACTCCCAATTCTCTAATTATCCCACTTTTTCCTCCACATCTTCCATGGTCAATGCTATGGCTAACCACCTTCCTCCTCTCCTACCTGTTCACACAGTTCTTGAAATCCCATCCTGCCATATGCTGTCTTTCAACTCAGAGGAACGAGACGGTTTGTGACTCATTTTCCTCATTAAAATTATCTTTGTAAATGAGGCAAGTTAATAAGGAGTCTGATTCAACATCAATGCATGTTGGGTATCTCTAAGTTCTGTATGTTTGTACCTTTTACCTCCTAAATGGATCCAAGCTTTCAATGACTTGTTAAACAACCTACACGAGAAAAAGGCCAATAAAAAGTTAACCACAAGTAGCTGAAATTTTATGTCAATCCAATACTTTTACATGACCTGTTTCTTAAAAGGGTCTTTTTGTCTGAGCTGCTAATAATAAACTGTTTTACATTTCACCTCCTCCTGGAGAAGAGGCTGCAGGTAACCAAATGAAATGAAAAGACATGAAGAGGGGCACCTGGGTGGCTAAGTTGGTTAAGTGACCGACTTTGGCTCAGGTCATGATCTTGCAGTTCGTGGTTTGAGCCCCACATGGGGCTCTGTGCTGACAGCTCGGAGCCTGGAGCTGCTTTAGATTCTGTGTCTCCCTTTCTCTCTCTGCCCTTCCCCTGCTTGTACTCTGTTTCTCGAAAATAAACAAACATTAAAAAAATTTTTTTATAAAAAAAAAAGACATGAAGAAGAACCAAAGGACACATTCAATTTAAAAAGGTAAATAATCCCCCAACAACCAGGTACCAAATATAGTATAATGAAAAAGAGGGGGGGTGATTCTCTGTGTAGTAGGAACTGCTAAATACTACAGTTACAATTCAGAAAAGGCCCTCTTCAGATTAATTTTTAACTCCTTAGCTAATACAAGGGTGAAGCACGAACCATTATCAAGAACTAATATTACTTTTATTATTTCAATCAGCCTCAAATACCAATCACAGAGGCAGTACAGGAGAACATAATGGTTAAAAACACAGGCTCTGTAGCCAGACTGCGTGGGTCTAAATCGCAGGCCCACCACTCTGCTGCCTTGGGCAAGACCCTTACGCTCTCTGCCCCTTAATTTTCTCATAAGTGAAATGAGCATAATAAAATAATTCCAGCCCCATAGGGTTGGTAAGGATTAAGGCAATACTTATGAAGACATGCCTAGAATAAACTATGCACATTACTATCATTTTATATAGAAAGCATCATTACATTATCTAGAAAGCACATTCTAATAAATACTAGTAACTGGTGTTACATGTTGAATGTTAGGACACAGAAACAGAATCGTACTAGGTCACAACTATAGGAGATTCAAATGGCCGAGATTTGTCAATTTTACCACCCAGGTCTAGACTTCACAGTGCCTTCTGAAGGTGTCTGCGATCTGTGCTTTTTTCACTGGGCATATGCTTATTAGGTTTCCATACATATAATTTTATCTTCAAACGTTCACATTAAAAATAAAACTTGTCTAGGGGTGCGTGGGTGGCTTAGTTGGTTAAGCATCCAACTTCAGCTTGGGTCATGATCTCGAGTCCCGCATTGAGCTTTATGCTGACAGCTCAGAGCCTGGAGCCTGCTTCAGATTCTGTGTCTCTCTCTCAAAAATAAATAAAGTTTAAACAATTTTTTAAAATAAATAAAAAACAAAAATTCTCTTGGGGCACCCAGGTGGCTCAGTCAGTTGAGCACCTGATTCTTGGTTTCAGCTCAGGTCATGACCTTGAGGTCTGGGGAATCGAGTCCTAAGGCAGTTCTGCATTGATAATGGGGAAGTTGCTTGGGATTCTCTCTGCCTCTCTCTCTCTACCCTCCCTTACCCCACTCATTAGTGCAAGAACTCATACTCTTGCTCTCTTAAAATATTAAAAAAATTAAAAATAAATGTAAAATGCCATAAGGACAATAAGCATGGAAGCAAGTCTTTCAAAGAGGTCGTGGGATGCAGCAAACCGAACATGACCTGTTGCCAGGAACCCTGAGCTGGACTGGCTTGGCTGTAGACCTTGGATAAACCACTTAGCTGCCTGAGCCTTAGTTTTCTCACAAGTAAAAACAACAAAACTTTCTTCAGTCTTATTGATGAGCTAAAGTGAAAAAACAACAAAAAAAACCCCAAAAGAATGTATGCTAACGTGTTCCATACATTCCAGTGTAGAAATGCAATGCATTGAAGAGGTATTTTCTTATGTTTGGCTGAATGGCTAGAGAAAATATAAAAATGACCGGGGCGCCTGGGTGGCTCAGTGGGTTGAGCATCCTACTTCGGCTCAGGTCATGATCTCACAGTTCCTGAGATCGAGCCCCACTTTGGGCTGTGCTGACAGCTCAGAGCTGTGTCTCCTCTGAGTCTGCCCCTCCCTCTCACAAAAATAAATTAAAAAAGAAAATACAAAATGACCAATAGAAGGCAAAACGAAACATAAACCTTAAAAAAATTAACTAAAAAAAACCAACAAAACAATGAACTAGACAATCATCTAATCCAAAAGTTGAAAATTGTGGGTTTGCATTAAAAAACAAAACCAGAAACACTTACACCTCCCCGTCCCCAGCCCTCTACCTTCTTCCCGCACAAAACAATCCACACCTGTACCTTGTTTTGTTCCACTGGCACACTGGCTTTAAGACAAAAAAAATCCAGGAACACCTGGGTGGCTTAGTGGGTTTAGAGTCTGACTCTTGACTTTGGCTCTGGTCATGATCTCATGGTTTGTGGAACTGAACCCCTCGCAGAGCTTGCTTGGGATTCTCATTCTCTCTCTCTCTCTCTGTCCTTCCCCAGCTTGCGCACGTGTGTGCTCTCTCTCTCAAAAATAAATAAACTTAAAAAAAATCCAAACTGTTTTTATTTTACATAGTTTAACAGGCCCCAATATTCCCTATTTTAAACATTTCTGCTACCCACTTCACACCAATACCTAAAAAGGCATCTGAGTGTGCAAGACTTTTCAACTGTCATGGGGCGCCTGGGTGGCTCAGTCGGTTGAGCATCTGACTTCGGCTCAGGTCATAATCTCATGGCTTGTGGGTTCGAGCCTCACATCGGGCTCTGTGCTGGCAGCTAGCTCAGAGTCTGGAGCCTGTTTCAGAGTCTGTGTCTCCCTCTCCCTCTGAACCTCCCTGGCTCGCACGCTCTCTCTCTCAGAAATAAACATAAAAAAAAAAAAGACTTTTCAACTGTCCTGAACATACAACCATAATGTTCTCAATAAACGCCAGACACGTGATTACTACAACTGTAGCTGTGAAATATTTTTTCTCACTGGCCTATAAGCTACCTGAGGGCAAGAGCTTTGTCTAATAATCTGTATACTCCCCGATGTCTAGCATGGACTACTGACAGTAGTCAGTATCAGCAGAACTTGGTAACAGAAAGACTTTTTTCCTCCCAGGTCTCAGCTCTAGGAGAGCTGTACTTCTTTCAAGCAAATGGTTCTTCCTGATGGAAACTAGCAATCTATTAATTCCAAAGTGGTGGTTCAGGGCTGACTCTGACCTGTAGATATGTTTTGTGTGATCTATGTGGCACTGGCTCAAATAGTGTTTTAAAACAGATTTGGGTCTGGATTGTAAATATTGAGGCGATTCATATGGAACAAATCCATATTCCTGGTTTCTCCCTCAAATTATAAGAGTTGACAAGGCCTGGCTGTCATCCCCAACTGGCAAAGATTCTCCGGAGGTGAGGAGTTACTACCCACCTTCCCTGGACAGGTGCTGAGCAGCGCAGGTTTTCATTGCGCTGGGCTCACTAGGCAGGGTAGCCCCACCACTCTACTAGCTGTATGCCCTTGGCGCACGTGACTCAACTTCTCTTACGCTGCTCTCTTGTCTGTAAAACAAGAATACCTATCACAGGGGGCTAAGGTGAGGCCCGAATGTGCTAATATATGTAAGCACGGAGAAGGGTGCCTGGCACTGCAGAAAACACGTGACAAATGCCAGCTGTCCTTATCTGCCTGGCACTGTAGGGTAGTAAGGATGTTTCTCTACACAGCTGCTACAAAGTTCAGAGACAAATTTATGGCACCCCTCCATCAAGTGTACTGAAGCGAAGACATGCAGGTGTATTAACTTCATCATTGTTCCCTATCCCTGTCTTTTTAAAGCCCCATTAAATCCTTTATCAGAAAAAAAGGGAAGCAGTGAAAAGGTTTCTTTTTAAGAAATATTACCGTGAAATATCACTTGACATGCCTCCTGTCCCTGAATTAATTACACTTAAATGTACCCCTGCAGTAGGTACCTTAAGGGACAAAACCAACCCTATTAGCACAAGCATCCCAGGTGAAGAGCAATAAATATTTGTGGCTAGATTGATTAGGGAATTTAATGAGGTGCAAGTGTAATCCTTAGGAGAGCCCATGATGGGATGGGAGCTGATTCAACAACCATCCGAACCCTCCTCAGACAAATCCGGGTTTGAATCCCTGGCTCTATTATGTGTTCCACATGTAACTCCTGAGACCTGGTTTCTTTATATGTAAAATGATGCATAAAGTTACCTGACACACAGCAGGGGGTGTGGAAAATGTTCCGATCAAGTCCAACTTCTTTCCAGGGGAATAAACCACTGTTCGTGCCCTCCCCTCATTAGGCTATTCTGCCCTGCTGTGCCTGTTTGTCTTTACTGCTGCGGTTCCTCATCCCGGTTGTCTTCCTCAAGGCCCAAAACAAACGTCAACGTCTCCGTCAACGTCTCCGTAAAACCTTCCCTCATCCCTCCAGTAGGAAAGAACATCTTCCTTCTCCGCGATCCAATAAGCACCTTGCCCTGTGTAACACACACCACCAAGCCTGACTCGTCCAATTCGTTACGGATACGAACTCCTTAAGGGTAGGGGTCCCACGCTAATCACCTTCGTCCTTTCACCTTCCTACTACTTCTGGCTAAGCGCCAGGAACATCCCAAGATCCATAAACAACTTAAGGACGTACGTTGATACAAGAGGGAGAGAACTCAACTCTCTGATCTGGCCTGAATGCTAAAGCGGCCGTAACCCCCCGGGAAACTGCTAAAGTAAACGTGCAACAGTACCAAGAAAAGGCAAAGAGTACTCTGGGGCCCCAGCTCCTCCGGGAAGTGGCCATCTGTCCTGGGGAGGGTCTGGGAAGCCGTATGCACTAGCGTAGTCCGGCTGCGGGGCACACCCGGGACCTCCTGCTCATGCAGGCCCAACGCGGGCTGGGCAGGCAGTGGGGGACGCGCCCTCCACCCGGCAGGCTCCCTGAGGCCTAAGCAAGCTCCGCGCCGTGACTCAGCCCTTGGCGCCCGCGAACAGCCAGCCGGCCTCCCCTCACCTTGGCCAGCTTCTCGCACTCCGGCAGTCGCTGATCCACCGTGGCGCTGTAGTCCACCTCCATCTTGACGATGCGCCCATCGGCCCGCTCTGACCCGCCGTCCGCCATGGTCCCGGCCTGAACGTCCCTTGATGTCCCCCTGCCTCGGCCACCACTCGTCACCCACACCGGAAGCTGCCTGCGCACCCTCTCAGGCAGCGCGCCGGCAGCCCGCGTGAAGGACCCCCACGAGGCCCCCTGCGCTGGCCGCCAGTCAGGCACTGCCTCGGACAGCCCTGGGGGGCGGGGCTGGGGGCGGGGCTCGCCCTCGAGCCTGCAGCTCACGTCCGGTTTTGCCTTGATAAGCGACTTTCATCCCCCGCTCTTGGGATGAGGAAAGCTAGTGTAATAGAAGAATCATCCCATACACTCTTACGTCTCCCTGCTGTGCAAACATGATTTCTCAGAACCGTTGGCAAGTCGCTTAACTTTTCCTGGATCTCCGTTTTCTCATCTCTGCATGAGCAGGCTGAGATAAACCCTAAAGAAAAAAGTCTCATCTGGTTGAGAATCTTGGTGGTTTAATCTGTGGGATCTCTCAAAGATCAAAGAGAAGGTATGACAGCAGCTCAGTCATATAACAAGTACTTTTTGTTTGTTTTCGTGTGTACTATAATCCACTAAGTAGGTAAGAAGAATCTTTACAAAGACATTTTGTTGGCTTTTTCTGTAGGACCCTTGTGAGCATCAAACGAGATTATGTAGGCGGGGTTATGTCCATTTTTAAGGACCGTACAAGTTGGGTCCCTATTAAAAAGCTTAGGATGCTTGAAAGTGAAAATGAGGTTGTGTGGGGCACCTGGGTGGCTTAGTCGGTTAAGCGTCCGACTTTCGCTTAGGTCATGATCTCGCGGTTCGTGGGTTCGAGCCCCGCGTTGGGCTCTGTGCTGACTGCCAGCTCAGAGCCTGGAGCCTATTTCAGAGTCTGTGACTCCCTCTATCTCTGACCCTCCCCTGCTCACGCTGTCTCTCTCTCTCTCTCTCCTAGAAATAAATAAAAATATTTAAAAAAAAAAGAAAAAGAAAAAATGAGGTTGTGTGTGGTGTGGTCAAAGTGAAAACAGTAGCCTCCAAAGCAAATGGGAAATCTTGGAATGGTCTACCTGTTAGTGAATTAAATCGGCACCAACATCCCTTTCTAGATGCTGACTAGACCTCGTTTTGTTGTTTTTGTTTGTTTTTACTGTTCTGTAATTAAAATCGTGGTTAATATAACCTATCTGCACACATAATTAACAACAACACACCCTAGCTGCAATGTAATGGAGGAACATCGCGAAATAGCAAAATAATAATTCTTCATAATATAAAGGCTAGGGGTGCCTGGCGGGCTCAGTCCGGAGAAGCTGGCAATTCTTGATCTCTGGGTCCTGAGTTCTAGCTCAACCTCGGGTGTAGAGATTGCTTAAGTAAATACGTAAATAAACTTCAAGATATAAAGGCTAAAATACATCTACTATAGAAAGTAAAAAAGAAGCAGTCATGTGCTTGTACACATACATACCAAGTATGAAATCAAAAGTTGCAACCTCAGTAGGTAATGTTTCATTGGTTCCCCAAGCATCATAAGGATTTTCCGTGGGTGACGTGATTTTTCCAAAAACGATTGTACAACTTATTGGTAAAGCTCTGACTTTATGAAAGTACAATCTTCCATTGTTTTTTTACATAGAAGAGTTCTTAGAAATTTTAGTGCATACTAAAACTTCAAAAAATAGCTTAGCATACTTAAAATGAAGTTTGAGTCCAGGCCTTAGACACGTAAGTGGGTGTCTGGCAGGACACTGAAAAGTCAGGTGGAGGGACGCCTGGGTGGCTCTGTTGGTTAAGTGGCTGACTTTGGCTCAGGTCATGATCCCGCAGTTCATGGGCTGAGCTCCATGTCTGGCTCTGTGCTGACAGCTCAGAGCCTGGAGCCTGCTTCTGATTCTGTGTCTCCCTCCCTCTGCCCCTCTCTCGCTCATGCTTTGTCTCTCTCCCTCAAAATAAACATTAAGAAAAAAAATTTTTTTAAAGAAAGAAAGAAAAGCCCAGTGGATTGTGGGACAATATTTTACCGTGCAGGTTTGTTGCATGTAGATATCTGGCGTCCCAATTACATGCTGACCCCCCCTTCCCCCCAATGATTATGACAACCCAAAACACCCACACAAATTTCTAAAACGCACCCTAGGAGACAGTATTGTTGAGATGCACTAGGCTAAGATGTTTTCTGGCTCTGTATTCAGTGTGCAGTTATTTGGCTAGAGTAGACAAAGTATTTGGAGGTCTACATTTTGTGTGAAGAATGTGAAAGACAAAAAGTAACAAAGTTGTGGTGAAGTAAACAGATTTATGGTTTCCAGGACTCAAAAAATAAGAGGGAGAAAAAAAAAAAGAGGGAGAGAGGGTCTAAGAAAGAGGTAAATAGGTGGAGAAAACTCCACACCAAACTGAAGCCCTTCCTTGCTAAGCTTGGAGATACCGAAAAGTGAAAGCACTTTGAAATCTAAGGAAAAGCTTTCAAAAGAAACAAAAAGTGAAGTAAATAAAGAAGAAACTCGGTGAAAGACTGAGCAACAGAGAACATAGGTAAGAGTGCTGTTATATACAGACTCTTTATAAATCCTTTATTTGTGTGAATCTGACCTTGTAAAAAAGAATTTAGTTTCAGACGAGAAAAATTAGCAAAGGAATCTAAAAGATAGAGATGAAACCTCTATAGAAACATAAAATAGATGGAAATTGACATGGACACTCTAGGGGCGCCTGGGTGGCTCTGCCTGTTAGGCATCCAACTCAATTTCTGCTCAGGTCATGATCTCATGGTGCTTGCTTTCAAGCCCCTGGAATTCTCTGTCTCCCTCTGTCTTTGCCTCTCTCTTTCTCTGTCTCAGAAATAAATAAATAAACATTACAAAAAAAAAAAGAGAGAGAGAGAGAGAGATGGAGACACTAGTTAGGACTCCTGGCTGGCTCAGTCGGTAGAACACACGACTCTTGGTATTGGGGTTCTGAGTTCAAGCTCCACATTGGGCCTAGAGATTTAAAAAAAACAAACAAAGGATCAGAGTGGTGAGTTTGAGCCCCACTTGAGCAATAGAGATTACTTTAAAAAAAAATGCAAAAAAAAAAAAAAAGATCGACATGCTAGTCCTCCAGCAAGGCTTGACTTTCTTACTATTTTTTTATTTTGGGTTGGACTTTAAACTGAACAAGTTTTTCTCTTCCTCATACTTGAAGCCTCCCCCTCCCCTTCCCTTCCCCTTGTTTTTCTGTAGAATCCTTTGTTCCAGGAACTCAGTACAGATATTGACATCCCGGCGACCTCGATGTATACTTAGTAATGAGACTCAGACACGCGGCCAGCGCTGGTCATGAGATCACCTTGAGGAACCAGGCTGGCAGTGGGGTGACCAGACTGCTATCCAAACCGCCCAGATTCTGTATTTTCCTATAAAAGCCCCCAGCCCTTTCCCCTGGGCAGGCTTGCAGCATTGGAGACATTAGCCTGCTGTGACCTCCTCTGCCTGGCAAAATAATAAGCTGTCTTCCTTGTGTATACCCGACTCTGTCTTCTAGGTACTGCTCCGGAGCACAGAGGTCCATGTCCGACAACATAGAAAAACTGATTGGAGAAACAGGGGTAATGTATATTATGATGCTAATTATTGAAGATAACGTGTCTATATATAAAGCACTAGGTTCTTTTTCTTCCATAGTTGGCACCTCTGGCACATTCAGCTTATTATTCACTATCAGGGGTGATAGTGAATGGGAGGTGGTCAAGGAAGGCCTCGTTCGTGAGCTGAGACCTGAATGAAGCAAGGGAGCCTATTTTATTTTATTTTTTTATTTTATTTAATTTATTTTTTTAATGTTTTTATTTATNTGGGGAGAAGATTCCAGACAGAGGCAGGAGCAAGAAACCTGTGAGAGCAATCAGGCCACCCTGTCTGAAGACCAGAATAAGGGAGGGCAAGAGTTGCGGGAGATGAAGTTTGGGGCAACTTAACCATTATAAGGAACTTTTTTTTTTAATGTTCATTTATTTTGAGAGAGAGAGAGAGAGAGAGAGAGAGAAAATGAGTGGGAGAAGGGCAGACAGAGAAAGGGAGACACAGAATCTGAAGCAGGCTCCAGGCTCTGAGCTGTCAGCACGGTGCCCGACACAGGGCTCGAACTCATGAACTGTGAGATTGTGACCTGAGCTGAAGTCAGACGCTTAACCAACTGAGCCACTCAGATGCCCCAGCACTTGGTTTTTAACCTAAGTAAGATGGGGAGCCAATGGGGGTTTGGGCGAAGGAGGGATATGAGCTGACTTACATAGTAAAGACTTGCTCTGCTATGTGCTGACTGGGTTGGGGAGAAGCTGGGAGGCTGCCTGGGAAGTTACTCAGTGATTTAGGAGAAAAATTACGGTGGCTTGGACTAGGGTGGAAGCCATTGAAGTGGTAAGAAGCAGCTAGACCTGGATATAATCTGAAGATGGAGCCAAGATTGCTGGTCTTGAGGGTAGAGAGGTCAAATACGTCAGCAGGATTTTTGGCCTGAGTGTCTGGAAAGATAGAGTTGCCATTTACCTACCACGGAAGGGCAGATTGGGGACAACCAAGCCAGACAGAAAAGGACAGGAGTGCACAGTTTGGAACATGTTAAGTGTGAGGGCTCTGGGGGGTACCCAGTGACAGTGACAATGTTGAAAAGGTGAAGGCATACACAACAGTCAAGTTAGGGGCAATTATTTGGGCTAGAGGTTTGAAGTCGGGAGTCCTGTAACTTAAGCCACAAGGTTTGCATTACAGAGATGTTCTAGAGGGGCGCCTGGGTGGCTCAGTCGGTTGAGCGTCCAAATCGCCAGTTTGGCTCAGGTCATGATGTCTGGGTTGTGGGATTGAGCCCCACATTGGACTCTGTNAGGAGTGCACAGTTTGGAACATGTTAAGTGTGAGGGCTCTGGGGGGTACCCAGTGACAGTGACAATGTTGAAAAGGTGAAGGCATACACAACAGTCAAGTTAGGGGCAATTATTTGGGCTAGAGGTTTGAAGTCGGGAGTCCTGTAACTTAAGCCACAAGGTTTGCATTACAGAGATGTTCTAGAGGGGCGCCTGGGTGGCTCAGTTGGTTGAGCGTCCAACTCTCCAGTTTGGCTCAGGTCATGATGTCTGGGTTGTAGGATTGAGCCCCACATTGGACTCTGCGCTGAGCACGGAGCCTGCTTGAGATTCTTTCTCTCTTTCTCTCTCTCTCCCTCTGTCCCTCTCCTACCGTTTGCACTCTCTCTCTTTCTCCCTAAAATAAAATTAGGGGCACCTGGGTGGCTGAGTCAGGTAAGTGTCCAACTCTTGACTTTAGCCTTGGGTCATGATCTCATGGTGAGTGAGTTCTAGCCCCACGTCTGGCTCTGCTCTGACAGCGTGAGGCCTGCTTGGGATTCTCTCTCCCCCCTCGCTATCTCTGCCCCTCCCTACCCCCCAAATAAATAACTAAACATTAAAAAANCTCGAACCCACGAACCGCGAGATCATGACCTAAGCGAAAGTTGGACGCTTAACCGACTAAGCCACCCAGGCGCCCCAAGGAAAATCTTTTAAAAAGTGAAAAGAAATACTATTTTCAGATCTGTGTTGGCATCATGTGACCATATTAGGCCCCATATGCTCTGGTATTAAATAGCTACAGGCAGTCATGGCTGCATAGGCACCTCATTTTAAAGGACACTTAGGATCAAGGCCAGTGTCTTCTTTCATCACCAACACTTCTCCCCAGTGAGTATAGGTTACATATAGTCTCATAAGTTATCTCAAATTATTCCAGTGTTTTGCCANTTAAAACTTTTAAAAAATGTTTATTTTTTTTGAGAGAGAGGTAGAGTATGAGCAGGGAAGGGGCAGAGAGAGAGGGAGACAGAATCTGAAGCAGCTCCAGGCTCTGAGCTGTCAGCACGGAGCCCGATGTGGGGCTCAAACCCAAGAACCATGAGATCGTGACCTGAGCTGAAGTCTGATGCTTAACCGACTAAGTCACCCAGGCGCCTCACTAATTTATTCATTTATTTATTATTTTTTTAAAAACTTTTTTTAATGTTTTATTTATTTCTGAGAGAGAGAGACAGCGTGAGCAGGGGAGGGTCAGAGAGAGAGGGAAACACAGAATCTGAAGCAGGCTCCAGGCTCTGAGCTGTCAGCACAGAACCCAATGCGGGGCTTGAACCCTCTAATCGTGAGATCATGACCTGAGCCGAAGTCAGACGCCCAACTGACTGAGCCACCCAGGTGCCCTACTAATTTATTTTTTTAAAAAGAGATGAAACTATACCTTTAGGCATAGAACTTCCTGGTTTTTTTTTCCCTATGTGAAGCAATTTATACCACATCAGCATCAATGAATTTTTATTTTATGAGCATTTAATGCACTNAATCTTTTAAAAAGTGAAAAGAAATACTATTTTCAGATCTGTGTTGGCATCATGTGACCATATTAGGCCCCATATGCTCTGGTATTAAATAGCTACAGGCAGTCATGGCTGCATAGGCACCTCATTTTAAAGGACACTTAGGATCAAGGCCAGTGTCTTCTTTCATCACCAACACTTCTCCCCAGTGAGTATAGGTTACATATAGTCTCATAAGTTATCTCAAATTATTCCAGTGTTTTGCCACTTTCTATAAAAATGGGAAATGCAATAAGTTTATTTTATTTATTTAAAAAAATTTTTAAATGTTTTATTTATTTCTGAGAGAGAGAGAGAGAGACGGCACGAGCAGGGGAGGGTCAGAGAGAGAGGGAGACACAGAATCTGAAGCAGGCTCCAGGCTCTGAGCTGCCAGCACAAAGCCCAGTGCGGGGCCTGAACCCATGAACCGTGAGATCATGACCTGAGCCGAAGTTGGACATCCAACCAACTGAGCCACCCAGGCACCCCTGCAATAAGTTTATTTTTAAAACTTTTAAAAAATGTTTATTTTTTTTGAGAGAGAGGTAGAGTATGAGCAGGGAAGGGGCAGAGAGAGAGGGAGACAGAATCTGAAGCAGCTCCAGGCTCTGAGCTGTCAGCACGGAGCCCGATGTGGGGTTCAAACCCAAGAACCATGAGATCGTGACCTGAGCTGAAGTCTGATGCTTAACCGACTAAGTCACCCAGGCGCCTCACTAATTTATTCATTTATTTATTATTTTTTTAAAAACTTTTTTTAATGTTTTATTTATTTCTGAGAGAGAGAGACAGCGTGAGCAGGGGAGGGTCAGAGAGAGAGGGAAACACAGAATCTGAAGCAGGCTCCAGGCTCTGAGCTGTCAGCACAGAACCCAATGCGGGGCTTGAACCCTCTAATCGTGAGATCATGACCTGAGCCGAAGTCAGATGCCCAACTGACTGAGCCACCCAGGTGCCCCACTAATTTATTTTTTTAAAAAGAGATGAAACTATACCTTTAGGCACAGAACTTCCTGTTTTTTTTTCCCTATGTGAAGCAATTTATACCACATCAGCATCAATGAATTTTTATTTTATGAGCATTTAATGCACTGCTATAAGCAATTACACATCAGAGGCATTCTCTGTATTTAAAAGAGGCCTGATAAATGGGTCTACACATAAGAATTGGCTTGAGACTTTTTGTACTTGTGTTAAGAATGAATTTAACATTTGTTTATTTCCTAACAAGGTCAGACACACAGGTATTTAAAACATGCACATGGGGCGACAGGGTGGCTCAGTCGGTTAAGCGTCAGACTCTTGATTTTGGCTCAGGTTGTGGTTTTAAGGTTGGTTCATGGGTTTGAGCCCTGAGAGCTACCAGTGTCCGTGGCTGGAACGATGTGAGCAAGGAAACTCACATAGTATTGAGTTGTTACTCAAAGTATAAAATAAATATAAGTAATTTGAATGAATAAATAAATGAAGGAGAAGAGACAAATCGCACAGAACTTCACATTATATATGTAAATACACAGGCTTAATTCCCCCTCCCTTGATTGTGGGCTGGATTTAATGACTTCCAAAGAACAGAGCAAGGAAAGGGAAAAAACAGTAATTTCACGGTGGAAAAAATGGGCAGACACGACCTTAACCAAGTGATCAAGTTTAAAGTCAAGCCCTTTATCAAGAGCTACTTTGGTAATGTGAGGGGGAGCATGGGAATGAGAAGGTACATCTTTATGTTACTGTGATGAACAGTTTTATCCTTCTCTCCCTAGCCCTGGTTTTGACAAGTTGAAAGTCAGTCTCTCTGAAAGCGTCTTCCTGGAGAAGCTAAACATTTCAATAAAATTAATGAATGTTACACAGATACGGTGGGTCCATAGTGGGCCTCCGCTGCAAGATTTGCTCTTCCAGATGCACCCCCATATATGGCAGTATGTGTGTGTGTGGGGGTGGATGGTACTTGTACTTAGTGGGTGGAGGCCAGGGATGCTGCTGAGCATCCTACAGCGACTATCACAAGAAAGAATTAACCTGGCACCAAGTGTCAGTAGCTCTGAGGTCAAGAACCCTGAACTCATATGTACACACATCTAATAGATGTTTGTTGGGTACCTACACTTACCAGGAAATATTTTCCAGATGATCCAGAGAGGATATGGTCTGTGTCCTCTGGAAGCTTAAAATCATTTCGGGCAGTTGGAAAACCGGTGAGACACTTCAGCAGGTACGTGGCACTTTGTGTACAAAGGCCACACTTGCACACAAACAGGAACCAAAAATGTATAGTCCCGATAAGTGTTCAGATAAGGTAAAAAGAGTTGTCTGAAATGGTTCTGTAGAGGAAACGGGGCTTTGACAAACCCACAGAACTTAGATACGGAGCGTAGAAAAGAGGAAACCGGAAAAAACTATCATATTTTACTTCAGTAGTACCAGCAATATTCAAGGAATAAAACCTGATTTGAGTGGTCACAAAGACTTTTGCTACATTCTTCTTTCGGATGCAACTCACAGGATGGGTCCTATTTTTTTTTTTTTCACACAGACTGAGAAAGATTTCAGTGGGGATGGGGAGGGGGAGGATGCCCATAATCAGAATCCAGGCAAAGACAGTGGATTAAAAAAGCTCCTTAGACGATTGGATTTGATGTGCACCTCCCCCATTGTGCCTTCTGACAACCCGGCGCCTATACAGCTTGTCACTTATCTGAGAATATATGCTGTCACAGACTTGCATAGGCTAATACCCTTTTCCTTCTGCTCATGCATTCCTCACTGAACTTTACTCTTTGTTCCTCTTTCTGCTTTGTGCCTCATCCCATTTCTTAATATGTGATAATCAGTAACTGTACAGTTATTAATGGATCCTCACTACTATTCCTTTTTTTTAAAGTTTATTTATTTTGAGAGAGAGAGAGAGAAAACACGCAGGTGGGAGAGGGACACACACACACACACACACCCCCCACACACAGAATTCGGAACAGGCTGTCAGCACGGAGCCCCACATGGGGCTCAAACCCACGAATTATGAGATCATGACCTGAGCTGAAATCAAGAGTCAGACGGACGTTCAAACCACTGAGCCACCCAGGCGCCCCTCATCACTTCTACTCCTAATGACAAAAGCAACACCTTCACAGCCCTTTGACAGCAAATATTGGGGATTCCACTGGTTGAAAAGAAACAGAGAGTTCTTGCTAGACTCTGGCTGACTTAGAGGACTTAAAACACTTTGAACAATGTATCTAACCAGTAGATGGTGCTCTCCTCCCTTTGTGTGATTGGATTATGAATGAATAAGCTCTCCCTTTGCCCTCCCCTCCCCCAAGCACTGTTGTAGTGAAAACAGATTCATCCCCAAGGCCTTACGAGTCTTTAAACATTCACCCTCTTTTCTTCCTGTGCTAGTTCAGATCCTCCCCGTAGTTCTCCTAGAGGATTCTAATAACGCAATAACCCCCTGCCTCTGGTACCCTTCTGTTTTATCCCATCCGACACACTGCCGTCAGAGTCATTCCCAGAAACAGATTGCTGAAAAATGGTGTCATGGGGGAAGGAATGGGGGCAGGGATTCTCTGTGAAGTCAGTGACAGGGCAGAAGGGTCAAGGTAAAGCAGATGCCTTCCCAGGCCAACAGATTTGTCTCCCTTGGCTGCAGAAGGACAGGGGAAAGGTAACTGGCCGACGGGAAAGGTAGACTCTGAGCCTGGATCTTCCTGCCAAGGAATGTTAATGGGCTCAGTAGGCCACAGAGAGTCACCAAGAGGTTTTGAAGGTGGCAGGATTAGTGCAGTGCCTGAACAGGATTAATGTGACCAGGCATGCAGATGGACCGAATGCAAAGAAGTTCAGGCAGCTTACCCGAGGCAGGAGAGAAGCAAGCATATAGAGCGTAATTTGCAGTTTGGGACATGAGGGGAGGTTGTTCCTCAACCATAATATTATTTGAGTAAAAAAAACCACAGTTGCAGAATCAATGTCAGGAAACGTCTGGGAAGCTCGGAATAGACCCACCCATTCTGATGTCCTGTGTGTGAGTGTCTGTGTGGCTAGCCTACACATTGCTTAGCTGCCTCTGGGAAGAGCCTTGGGTACCAGACGCGAAGCCGCTACACTTGTTTTCAAGTAAGAAGTAGGAAAAAAGGAAAAACAGCTTGAGCTTCCGTATCACAGGCTTTCGATGTGTTGTTATTCACCGCTACGGTGTCAGATTTAGATTTTCCACCTCGAGGAATTTGGTTTAGCTTTAATTAGTTGCTGTGAATATTTCGGGGCCAACTCTGGGAAGCATTTATCTCGAAAAATAGTTGTCACTAAAATATAAGCTGGATATAGGGTGTTGTTTTTCTATGAGGCTTTGTATCTTATTCGCACAGTTATAAATTCCCTCCAGCCATCTGGGATTTGTGCCACAGCCCACCATAGCTGCACTGGTTACCTTTTTCTTAATCATAATTTTAAATACTAGAACATGGAGATCACTGGCAGCACGGACGGAGCTCTGTGGGCAGCTGCGGGACTTCAGAGCACAGACATTTCTTCTGAGAAAAGACGATGCTTTGCTGGCTATTCTGCACAGAGGCAAACGATACATTTTTTTTTTTCATCCAGCAACTTTTCAGAAAAACAAGCTTAAAAATACCAGACAAATGAAAAACAGACTTCAGCAGTTACATGCAGCTTCCTGAGTAACTGAAGAATGTGCCTCTTGTGGTTAAAACGAGGGATCTGTTTAATATGGATGAAATACCAACACGCCAGGCATTTTCATTGACATTTCACTGTGACTTTTTGAACTTAGGACTGCTGACCGGAAAGCCTCTTCTTTGCGGCCCCGCGGACCGGGAGAGGTAAAAGGCTATGTCCGGTTCACGTTCCCTTCTGGTCGTGTGCTTTCTGTTTGGACTTCGTTTTCTTCCACGCCGTTGCGCTCCCCAGTTTTCCAGGATTCCTCCTCTGAAATCAGCCGGGAACCCAGGCCAGAGTTGGTTCTCAGGCTCCCAAAGCCCATCGCCTCTCCAGCACTGGGCTTGCTCCCTGGACCCAAGTGAAAACCTCGAGTGGGCATTTGCAAGGACCTTTTCCGAAGGTCAAGCAACGCTTGTGGATGGAAAGCAGAGGCTCCCCAGAGTGGCCGGGCACGGCGCCGTGGCACCCAGGGAACGCTGGAGAACAGACTCAGGGGCTACACGAGTCAGGGAAGGCCCCCCCCCTTTCCCGATCCACCCCAGCGCCGGCCGGACTCCGCTCCGGGGCAGCCCTGCCGTCTGGCAGGAGCCGGGGAGAGACATGCTGTTTTGTTTAAATCCTCCACATTCTTTGCCATTTCCCCATTGGCCGGATGGGGCTCCCCTCCCCGCCGCGGCCGCTGCTGATGTCAGCCTCGCCGGCGCTCGCTCCTCCCGCACCCGCCTCCCCGGCCCGAGGCACACTGCAGCTCCGCGCGGGCGCTCCGGCCGCGGCGCGGCGGCTGCAAACTCGCGGGCACGCTCGGCGCTCGGGGAGNGAACCCCGGGCCCCAGCCCGACCGAGCCGAGCGGCGGCGGCGGCAGCTTCCCTTTTCTCCTGCTGAGAGCCCCGGAGCGCCTCCGGGACCGGCCCTAAAAGAGCAGGAAATCTTGTTTACCGCCCGGGGAGAGGAGCCGATCGAGCCTTTGTCTGGAAAGTCAGCATCTCCAGCCCCGGCTGCAATGTGTTCCTGGTGACATTAGCATTGGCAGACCCGCCGGAGAAGGAGGTTGGGAGGGGGGGTCGCCAGGTTCATGTCTGCTCTCGGAGGCTGATCGAGCGGGTGACTTGTGCATTCGTTTTAATTTTTGGAAATCTTTTTTTNCCGCTCCTACCGCCCGGAGCTGCCGATCTGAGCGGTTTCCAGCGGGTCTGCCTCCCTCCCGCCCTGATCCCTCCCTGACTTTGCAACACCGCGTACCCGGGAGGACAGACCTCGGCGGGGAAGGAGGCGGGGGAGCCCCGAACACCCGGACCCGAGCCTTGACATGCTCTCGGGCGGAGAGGAGGAAGCCAGCAGCTGAGCGCCCCGCCGGACCGCCTCGCCGGCCGGCTCCGAGCGCAGGGCTCCCAGCGCCCTGCCCTGCGCCTGGGCGGCAGCCTTGCTCGGAGGGCGCCCCTCGCCTCCCGCCCCGCGGGCCCGCGGCCGGCAGGACCATGCTGCTCAAGGAGTACCGGATCTGCATGCCGCTCACCGTGGACGAGGTAAGCGCCGCGCCGGGCCCGGCCTCGCCCGCTTCGGGGCACCTCGCCTCGGGGCGCCGCGTACCCCGCTGCCGCCGCCGGGTNGGAAACACTGATGGAGCAGCCCCTCCCAAGCCTGGAGGCTGGAGGAGAGGAGGAAGGGGGAGGTTGCTGTTTCCACTTGTCACCCCAGAGGGGGAGGGCGGCGTTGGGTGGGGCGGTGGACTCCAGGTGGGTTCTTGGGGGGGCACCCAGAATCCTGATTGTTGGGGATCCGAATGCACCAAACGGAGTTGGTGCGCCCCTCCCTCCAATTGAGAAAATGAATAAAGCAAACCCCAGCGCCCCAAGAGCGCTCTGGTAGCCTGGGAGCCAGGGGGCCCTGGGAGCGTGGGTCGTGGCTCCCCTCCCGCGCTTTGCTGTAGGGTGGGGGTCCAGGGGAAGCCTTTGCTCTCGGGATCTCGAGGCCTCGACCCCGCTGGGGGGCACCTCAGAGCCCCACGGGAGTCCTCCTGGGCCCGGACTTCGCGCCGTCGCCGCCAGCCCGGGCGCCGCTCCCGCCACGCCCGCTCATCGAGGCTCCCAGACCTGGCTTCGACCTTTCGCTAACCGCCTGGCTCGGAAACTTTCTGCGTCTCTTGTTTCTTCCGCGGCGGGGAGCGTGGTCTGCGGGCGAGCCGGGAGCGGCGGGGACCGCGGCGCGGCCACAGGAGGGCGCTCCAGCACGTGGGTGCGGGCCCGGCGCGGGCCCGGGTCCTGC
>NW_027532607.1:3885507-3929838 GCF_008692635.1 Crocuta crocuta | reverse complement strand
TCCCCCTCCGCCCCGCTGCTCGGGTTCCATCCCCCAGATCCCCCGAAGCTGCAAGCTCCATCGTTCAGGAAATGATGACTCAGTGAGGCTTATTCAGGCCCCGGCTTCCCTCTCTTCCCCCTCGCCTCCCTACCTTTTTGGTGATTTCACAATTGCTTAGCGCCTGTCCAGGGACATCAAGGAAGCGTGAAGCCAGTCAGGGAAATTTTAAACTTACTCGTGTGTTTTGGTGTGCCACACCAAAGGAACGGGCGAGCCAAACCGTATTTATATTTAATTAGCATTTAACCTATTAGATGTGTCATTTGAGCCACTCCCTTGTGGAAGGGGCTAGGTGCTTTGGGAAAGACAAGGATATTTAATCGGTAAAGTGGCTGTGCTCCCGAGGGGCAGGCTTCATCTGTCATATGGAACAAGTGTTCAGGCAAGACCCAAGTACAGTCCAAGGCAAGATCAAAGTAGCTCCGAGTTGACAAAACATGTATCCCAAGAACACTGACTACCAAAGAGAGAGGTCAGTCCCCACAGGAATGATGCTTGGAGCGATCCTGCCTAGTGGCATTTGAGGAGAGAACATTGGAGTAGAGTCTTGAAGGATGGGATCCATGTGGACAGGCAGAATTTTGAGGGTGCATTTCAAGGTATAAATCAAGGGGAGGGAGTAGCACACAGCTGTGGGGGTGGGGAGACAGATGAGCGAACCTGGTTAACTGGAGTATTTCTAGAAAAGGTTGAGATGTTCCCGCCTCGGGCAGCTGAAGCTGGAGCAGATCTGCCTGGAGGTGTGAGTGCTTCTTCATCTCTTCCTGATGACTTTATGGGTAGGAGTTTGGAAGTTAGGGGCAATGTTGGTACTGTGAGAAATAACCCGAAATGCAGATAATGAAAATAATCAGTTCTAGAATCTTAACTCCCTGCAAACTTTTTAAAAATGTTTATTTGTTTTTGAGAGAGAGCGAGCGAGCGCCGGAGCCAGTGCACATGCGGGAGAGGGACGGAAAGAGAGGGAGACACAGAATCCCAAGCAGGCTCCAGGCTCCCAGCTGTCAGCACAGAGCCTGATGTGGGGCCTGAACCCACAAACTAAGAGATGGTGACTTGAGTCGAAATTGGACGCTCAACAGACTGAAACACCCAGGCACCCCCCCAAATCTTTTAATTCTCTTTATTCTGGTTGGTTTTCTTCTCAGGCTTTCCTGAACGCCCAGACACAGCTCTTATCCCGCTTACTTATTTATGGTGCTGAAATACCCAGCACTTCAGGGTGAAGTAATCATATTTGAATGGTACAGGCGGAGGCCCTTTCTTAATTGGCAAATGAAATCAGGCTCCGCTTGCAATATAATGTGTCATTATAATTTACTTAATGTATATAATTCATTCTGGCTAGCATATGATTCAGTTACTATAAAAGTTCTATTTTGAAGTTAGCTTTCTACTTGGTTAGAGGACAGTTTTTAGATTGATAGAGATCTCACACTGATAGGATTCAGATTTTTCCAGGCCAGATGATGGGCGAGGAAACCAGGCCCAGCTGGTCAGAGGTTAGATCCCTGGAGTCTGACCGGTAGTAAACTCGGTCTCCCACATGCTGTGTCCTGCTTTCCTTAACCGGGAAGGAATTTAACAGTTATCTTTAAAGAAGCCAGTTATATCAACTTAGGTAGACTCTCTGAAGCCCAACTTTTGCTTCACCACTTCATTTGCTTTGGGCCTGATTCAGTCTACACAGTACTTCGGGAATTTGTTTCTAACCAGCATAGTTAATTAGCGGTGCCCGTATTTTTGAAAATGAGGCAGAGCCCCTGATTTCGGGAAGTAGGCTAGAGAACCGAACCAACACTGTGCCCATGCTCCTTCCCTGGCCTTGTTATCCCCGAAAATTAACTCCCAGCGGAACTAGTGTGCAATTATCCACATTTTGCAGTTAAGTAAACGGAGTCAGGAAGGTTAAGTAATGTGCGCCGGGTCACACAGCTAGTTAATTGCCAAGCCACAACCAGAGCTGTTCTTTTTCTTTGTGCTGCCCTTTGCCCGTCCCTGGTGTTGAGTGCAGAAAAAGGAAAAAAACCAAAAAACTTTTCTTGAAAATCAATAAAGTTGGCACTATCAACTAAATGAAAAATCAAAGATCTTTTGAATTGTTGTAGAGGGTATTGGATTCTACTATGTCTCTAAACCTTATTTTAACTCATAAAACGTTCCCTCGTTCCAGGAAAGAGGAAAAGCATTGAGAGATAAAGAAAATAAAATCAAACCACAGTCTAGATCAGAGTGTTGGTGTTTTGTTTTTTTAGATCATTTTGGATTAAAGGATTTTAAGAGATAATGTCACATGCGTTACTCTTATTTTATTATTTTTTAATTAAAAAAATCTTTAATGTTTATTTATTTTTGAGAGAGAGACAGAGCATGAGGTGGAGAAGAGTAGAGAGAGAGGGAGACACAGAATCTGAAGCAGCTTCAGGCTCCCAGATGTCAGCACGTAGCGCTCAAACCCACGGACCATGAGATCATGACCTAAGTCAAAGTCGGATGCTTAACCAATTGAGCCACCCAGGCAGGTGTCCCAAATTAAAAAATCTTTAATGTTTATTTTTGAGAAAGAGAGAGAGCAAGCATGAGTGGAGACAGGGCAGAAATGGGCAGAGACCCAGAATCTGAAGCAGGCTCCAGGCTCTGAGCTGTCAGCACAGAGCCCGAAACAGGGCTCGAACCCACGAGCTGTGAGATCATGACCTGAGCCTGATCCTTGACCGGTTGAGCCACCCAGGTGCCCCTCATGGGTTAATTTTAATAGAAGGCTTCACTGGAATAGTTTTCTCATTTATGTTCAGTGCTGTCTCTGGATATATATGCCCATCCACTGGAAAGTTCTAAACAGGAAAGGTTCCTGAGGGCTGATAGTTGGCTTTAAAGAGACCGTTGTCGTTGTCTTCATTTGGAACATTTGGTGATGTAGAGTCTTTAATTTTAGGCTTAGAAGGGCTACTAGAGATCTTCTGTAGTTGAGCCTTTCATTCCGTGGAGGACTCCAGTTGTAGAAGGCCTATCTCATAGCTAAGGTCAGGGTCTGGGCCAGAACCCGGGTCTTCTGATTTCTGGTGCACAGCTGTTTTACTGTTGGGAGCTTCCTTGTTGGAAGGAAATATTACCCCTAAGCCCATGTACAGAGGCAGGGACGCTAGAGCAGTTGAGGCAGTCTCTAGTTGAAGGTGGGTTGAAGATGCTTGACCTTGCATCTACTTAGGGGACATTTAGTCAGCTGACCAGAAGGATGGCCAGGGGACTCTATTTGAGGCTGATACTGTATAACACGCCTACTGTTTTTCCTTAGATTTCCTTAGATTGCGTATTTATTTGAGATGGCTTTGGGATGTGTGGCTCAGCGGAGAATATGGCAGAGTTCAAGGCCCCTTCCCCACAAGCTTCTCTTTCCTTGGTGCTGCCAGCACCCAAAGGCCACCTTCCCTGGACTCCTTGCAGTGGTTTGGAGGTCACCCTTCCCTGACAGGATCTTCCCCGTAAGATCAGCGTCTTTAAGGGCGAAGCACATCCTAATATTATCTAAGGCAGGACCCCTTTTGTTTTCATTGCTTGCTCTGGTGTTTTAACAGTTCCTCTTCTGACTGCATTAACATTAATGTGAGCACTTTAAGGGATTTATTTGTGGTCCTTAGGGATTTGTTGCACAATGAAAGATAGAAACACTCCCCTCCCCTCCAAGAAGAGAAGAAAGAGAAAGAAAGGAAAGAAAAACAACTTTTTAAGTACAGACTATTATTTTGTACTTTGCCCTGGCCAGGAGCCATTGCACTTTATCCAGGCTCCCCTGGGTCCTGGGAGAATTTTCTTGCGCACATTTCTGAGAACAGATTTGGGATTGGGGTGTGCCGGCTCTGGAATGACCTAAATGGAGATTCCAAAATGCCCAATAATGCGACTTAAGTCTGTGTTAAATGATTTTCATGAAATGCATCTGCAGATATTGGAGCAGAAATTCTTTAAGGGAAGAGAGTTTAAGTTTGATATTGGCATTGATATTTTTTGTACAAAGCGATAACCCTGAATATAAAGAGCAAAGACTCCTTGAATTAATCTCACCTCCTCCCGGGGTTCCTCAAACATAATTTTGAAAAGGTTTTTAAGAACAAGTGCTATTTTTAAAAAATGTTTTTTTAAACATTTTTATTTATTTCTAGGAGAGAGAGAGAGACAGCGTGAGCAGGGGAGGGTCAGAGAGAGAGGGAGTCACAGACTCTGAAATAGGCTCCAGGCTCTGAGCTGGCAGTCAGCACAGAGCCCGACGCGGGGCTCAAACCCACGAACCGCGAGATCATGACCTAAGCGAAAGTCGGACGCTTAACCGACTAAGCCACCCAGGCGCCCCGAACAAGTGCTGTTTTGACTTTTATTATTTTTTTCCCCCCTGACTCTTAAGCCTAGTTGGGAGGGACCAAGGTCAAGGTCATGAGTCTGGTTTCTGGGTCATCTTGGTGGCTTCTCTTCCCTGTTCCACAGTCAGAACCGCCGTGGTTTGCCAGCTCAGGCTGCCCAGCTACCTTGCAAAGAAAAGTCCCTCGCTGATTGGGCGGGGCACCTGGGCGGGTTCATGGTTGAGTGCAAACCTTTCACCACTAATGGAACCGACAACAAGGAGCAGATGCTGTCCTCCTGGCTGGTCAGTGAAATTGACTTCCCCTGTGCTTTGGGAGCGAGTGTCTGCCACGGGGAAACAGATGCTGGGGCTTGGGAAGAAAAAAAAAAAAAGACATGATTGTTAACAAAACCTTAGTTAAAAGCAGGTGGTAATTAACTTTTGCTTTTCATTACAAAAGGATCGAGTGAGTCCCTAAGGCTTTTGAAAATCTACTTAAAAAACCCTGTGTCTGATTAAATGAGTAATACTGATACTCAAAGAAAAGCACATCATTCCAGAAAAGCTCTTGTTTCAGGTGAATGGAGAATACTATTTTTTTTAGCAGTTTTAAGAAAATTAATGTATTTTCAACACTCAGTCTCTTTAAGGTCCTCCCCTCGCCTCCCCAACCCTTTGCCCCAGAATGGCAATTAGGAAAGTGCGTGTAGGGGTAAAAGGGTTCACAAAGTTCTTCTTTTCTTTTTAATATAAAAGTGTGTGCACAGTGACAGGCAGTAAATGTGTTTTTCAGGGGCAGTGATTACTGGAAAAGCACGTCAAGGTTCGTTGCTTTAGCCTCCTGAGTGAGGCCGTAGGTGACCCCGCTGTGGTCTGTGTGGGCTTTGGCCTTCTTTCTGTAGCCTGGAGGTTTATATGGTCAAGTAACTTGGGAAACTTTTTTGGAAACTAGCTAACACTTCTGCCCCTGTTTGGAGAAAAAGACAGATATAGAAATCAGCTGATTTGTAGCAAGGAGTCAGGAAGGTTTTATATATCTTTCGTAAATTCAGCCCACTGGGAGAGGAAAAAGAGAATTTCAGATTGTAGATTGCCAGCCGCCCGCCCGCCCTGTCGCACGCTGGCAGTCGGGAATTTTGTGGTATTCCCAAGTGGAGGTTTCTTACTTTTTTTTTTTTGGTAGGCTTCATGGCAGAGGAAGTGCAAGTGTGTTACAGATATAAAAACTGGACGGACGCCTGGGTGGCTCAGTGGGTTGAGCGTCTGATTTTTTTTTAAATTTTTTAATGTTTTATTTATTTCTGAGAGAGAGAGAGAGAGAGACAGCATGAACAGGGAGGGTCAGAGAGAGAGGGAGACACAGAATCTGAAACAGGCTCCAGGCTCTGAGCTGGCAGTCAGCACAGAGCCCGACGCGGGGCTCGAACCCACGAACCGCGAGATCAGGACCTGAGCTGAAGTCAGACGCTCAACCGGCTGAGCCACCCAGGCGCCCCTGAGCGTCCGATTCTTGATTTGGGCTCAGGTCATGATCTCACGGCTTGCAAGATCTAGCCCCTGTTGGGCTCTGCGCTGACGGTGCAGAGCCTGCTTGGGATTCTCGCTCTCTCCCTCCCTCTCTTTCCCTCCCCTCTTCCTGCTCTTTCTCTCTTTCGGTCTCACAAAATAAACAGGTAAACATTTTTTAAAAACTACTTGAAAGTTGACAGCAAGCTTGTGGGTTTCTAAGTGGAAGGAAGCGTCACCTCTTTAGAGATGTCTTTTTCCAAGCACTCCATCTAAAATAGCTTTCTCCTATTATTATCTCTGTATTTATTTGTTTACTTTCGGAGCATTTATCGTAATCTGTGCTTATATGTTTGTTTACTTGTTTGGCATTCATTTCCATCATCTTTTCGGCCTGAAATCCACATGGGAAGATACTGACAACATAGTTTAACTTTTCTTCCATACTATGTCTTTGACACCCCGTGTGTATTTTCTACTTGCAGCACGTTTCAGTTCCCACCAGGCACTTAGCACTGCTCAAGGGCCACGGGTGGCTGGTGGCTGCCATACGGGACAGGGGACCTCTAATACTTAAACCTCGGGTCCAGCACATAGTAAATGCTTATTAAACCAATGGGAAGAAGCAGGGATAAACAGGAGCCTTTCAGGAAAGCTGATGCCAATTGTCTTCCTTCACATTGTTTAAATTTTTTTCACTTAGGTTTTATACCACCTGAAAAGTTTGCAAGCTAGAGATTCTTTTATATTAAAAACATCTTCATTGTAAAATTCCTCAGTCATACCCACCCCCCAAGCTTGAGGCCATTCCTTCCTGGGAGTTAATGTAATCATCTTGCTTCCCTCCTAACTTCTGGAAGAGTGTATTCAGTTTCTATTACTCTGTAACAAATTTTCACAAACTCAGTGGCTGGAAACAATACCCATTTATTACTCCACAGCCTCTGTAGGCTAGAAGTCTGGGGATTGGATGGCTGGATTCTCTATTCAGGGTCCCTCAAAGTTGCAATTAAGGTGTACAGCAGGCTGTATTTCCTCTTCAAAGCTTGTGTGGTTATTGACAGAATGCAGTTCCTCATGCTTGTAGGACCAAGATCTACCCTCCCCGTGCCCCTCCCCCTGCACTCCCCCTCCCTCGCCTTTTTTTGCCAGCCATGAGCTAGGGGCCAGCTCCTAGAGGCTACCTGCTATTTCCTGCGATGTGGCCCTCTCCTCAACATGGCAGTTTGTCCCTTCAAGTGCAAGAGGAGAGCATCTGCTGTGACTTTGAATGTCTCTGTTGTGTTATCTCTGACCTTCAGACTCTTTTTCAAAAAGTCTGTCCTGATTAGGTCAGGCCCACCCACATTCAAGGGGGAAGGAATTAACAGATAAACAGGGTGTGCACACCAGGGAGCAGGAATCTTGGGGGGCCTTTCTGCCTACCATCGGGAGAAGAGCTGGACTGAGTTTCTGTTGAAGGAGAGGAGAAGTAGTTATTTCTTGCATCTAACTAGATGTTCTGGGTAGCGTGAAAGTGTTCCTATCACAGATATTTATTGGACTCTAACTGTGTGTCAGGTGCTAGGCTAGGTGCTAGGGATGGAGCAGCAAACAAGGCAGACATGATTCCTGTCCTAAGACTTCCGGTCCAGAGGCTACTAGAGAAGTTTCGCTGCCATTTTAAAATAGATTATGATGGTGCTTGCAGAACTCTGTATAACTAGGTTAAAAACCATTGAGTAGGAATATAAAATACATCTCAATAAAACATTTTTAAAAAAGTTTTTTTAATGTTTATTTATTTTTGAGAGAGACAGAGTGTGAGTGCAGGAGGGGCAGAGAGAGAGGGAGACACAGAATTCGAAGGAGGATCCGGGCTCTGAGCTGTCCGTACAGAGCCCGATGAGGGGCTGTAACTCACAAACCGTGAGATCATGACCTGAGCCAAAGTTGGACGCTTAACCCACTGAGCCACCCAGGCGTCCCTCAATAAAACTGGCTTTAAAAAAAATTGAGGGGGCTACAGTTTTTTTCCCCCCTCAGCAGAATAGACGTGTGTGTTTAGAGAGAGAGCCACTGACAGAAGGAGCTGAATTTGAATTATCAGTATACTGAAAAGTTGAGGTCCCTGTCCTCAGGGAGATGGCTCTAGTTACCCTGAATTTAGATAGCTTTCCGAAGGAGGTTGTTCCCTCCTGCAGCAGTGTGGGCAGAAAATCTGCTGGATTTGGACCAGAAGGACCGCAATTTAGGTCAGAATTTGATACTTAGAGGAAAGAAGGAGTCCAGCTTGAATAGCTGCCTTAAGGCCAACTGCAGGCTACTGGGGAACCTTCACTGACGATTTCACAGTCCCCAGGAGTACGCCCCCATCCCATCCCAAGGGGACAGAGGCTGGTGGCCATCATGGATGGAACAGTACCTGGGGACTTTCTGGTGATGGCTCCAAGTGCATTTCTCTGTCCCCCCCCTTTTTTTTTTTTACTCCCCCCCCCCATTTTATTTAGTTTGAGAGAGAGTGAGCACACATAAGTGCCTGTCAGTCTCAGGCAGGCTCCATGCTCAGTGCAGAGCCCAATGTGGGGCTCGATCCCACGACTCTGGGATCATGACCTGAGCCAAAATCAAGAACCTGATGCTCAATCACCTGAGCCACCCAGGCGCCTCTTATTTCACTGCTTTCTATGTACATTGAATGGGAGGTACCGTGTTAGCCGAATGAATCCTAGAAAACACATTCTGGAGGAGATGGTTCTACATGGGGGTTGAATCTTCTGCCTTACTCATCTCAGACAGATGTCCTGAAGACTTCCCATCACTGGTTTTATCACAAAGGAGGCTTACTGACTATTTAAAATCTGTCTGGGGTGCCTTGCTGGCTCTGTTGGTGGAGCATACGGCTCTTGATCTCAAGAGTTGTGAGTTAGAGCCCCACGTTGGGTGTGGAGATTACTTAAAAATAAATCTTAAAATCAAAACAAAAATCTGTCTCAACAATCCCTGTCTAAGATGGCAAGACCGTATCATGCTAGTCTGGGCAAATCTCCCAGGATGCCCCACTGCATAGGGCAGAAGGTCTTGGCCATGACTTCACCTGTGTCACAGGAAGGAGTCTAGCACACCGAACCCCCCCGCCCCCCACCACTTTCTGGCAGACTGCCTGAACTCACCAAGAGTTTTGACATCAAGTATTAAAGTGACTCATTCTTTCATTTCCCAGCCCGCCGACAAAAGGGGTCTGCTCTTCAAACTCCTTTTCAGACTTTAGTGGAAGTCGACTCATAATCTAAACAAGCAGCTAAGTTCTTGGTCCAGTTTTTCTAATGACTGCACTTCCTGTATGTCTCTCTTTGTGCTCCTTGTAAATTTCAAGACCTTCTAGATTCTTCTTGTTCCTGAGCAAAGAAAAAAAACCTCATCCTTTACTTTCTTTGGATTATATCTGACAATCTTTAGGGTGTTGTTTCTTTCCCAGGATGAATCACCTAGAGAAGTAAGATTGGTCCAACAAATGTAATTTGATGACAGCTTATAATAATGTTGTTTAAGCACTTAATCTAAGCAGCTAATCTCCAAAGACTGGTCCCCGCCCCATGTCATCCACACATACACACCCCCCATTGAAGTCACATTATATTTGCTGTATGAAGGCCGGATCCAGGTGTTTCTAAGCACGAATTGGTGTAGTTTTACACCCAAAATAACTAATCTCTGTATTTATTTGGAAGAAAATTTAAGAGTGCCTGGGTGGCTCAGTCGGTGGAACGTACAACTAGATCTGGGGTTGTGAGTTTGATCCCCACATTGGGTGTAGAGGTTACTTAAAAATAAAATCTTAAAAAAAAAGTTACCAACTGGGGAACGAGAAGTCCCCATTAACTTGGATATAATTAAGTTGTTGAAAACCTCATATTCCTTGGATCTTATTTGCTGGATTGTTCATATTCCTCAGAGTGCTCCCATATTTTATAGTTTCAACTGTCATAGTGGGATTTATTTATTGGTTTTGTTTTTTGTCCTCTGTGTATGTGTGTGTGGTTGGGGGGATTTATTTATTGTTAAAATAGCAAAGGTTCACTTATCACTCTATCTGGCAAAAATGTTTCCAACTTGCGTAGACAGTTTATAGGGACAGTGATATCTGCTTATCTGAGCTATCTCTATCTTTGTGTCTTACATAAATTGTGGAAGTTCCTTGCCCTGCCTCTCTTGATCACAGCATCCAGAACCTAGGCAGGTATCCTGTGTCACGAGGTCTTGGCTGACTGTGGCCTCATAGTAACCTTGCTTTTATGTACATAATAAAATAGCGCTGTATGCCTCAACATTGCATCCCATGAAAAATTCTTTCGGGAAAGTGTTTTAAAATTTGGCTTCTGTTTTTATGGCTTGGACTGATAGCAGTCACGTTGTGCATGCAAAGAGAGACATTACGCATTTGATGAGTGCCTTTTGGGTTTACTTAGTCTTCATAATGGTTCTATGAGTTAGATATTATCCTCCCACTTTCCAGGTGGATCATGGGTACTTGCACGGCTGGTCAGTGGTGGACCTATAGCCACACCCGGGCTGATCAGAGGGCAAAACCCAAGCAAGCTCTTTGATCTACTCAGCTCTGCCTTCCCTACAATCTGAAAGCTGGAAAGAATGATGGAAGGTGATCCAGTTTCATCTCTTTCTCTCTCTCTCTNGCCAAAATCAAGAACCTGATGCTCAATCACCTGAGCCACCCAGGCGCCTCTTATTTCACTGCTTTCTATGCACATTGAATGGGAGGTACCGTGTTAGCCGAATGAATCCTAGAAAACACATTCTGGAGGAGATGGTTCTACATGGGGGTTGAATCTTCTGCCTTACTCATCTCAGACAGATGTCCTGAAGACTTCCCATCACTGGTTTTATCACAAAGGAGGCTTACTGACTATTTAAAATCTGTCTGGGGTGCCTTGCTGGCTCTGTTGGTGGAGCATACGGCTCTTGATCTCAAGAGTTGTGAGTTAGAGCCCCACGTTGGGTGTGGAGATTACTTAAAAATAAATCTTAAAATCAAAACAAAAATCTGTCTCAACAATCCCTAAGATGGCAAGACCGTATCATGCTAGTCTGGGCAAATCTCCCAGGATGCCCCACTGCATAGGGCAGAAGGTCTTGGCCATGACTTCACCTGTGTCACAGGAAGGAGTCTAGCACACCGAACCCCCCCGCCCCCCACCACTTTCTGGCAGACTGCCTGAACTCACCAAGAGTTTTGACATCAAGTATTAAAGTGACTCATTCTTTCATTTCCCAGCCCTCCGACAAAAGGGGTCTGCTCTTCAAACTCCTTTTCAGACTTTAGTGGAAGTCGACTCATAATCTAAACAAGCAGCTAAGTTCTTGGTCCAGTTTTTCTAATGACTGCACTTCCTGTATGTCTCTCTTTGTGCTCCTTGTAAATTTCAAGACCTTCTAGATTCTTCTTGTTCCTGAGCAAAGAAAAAAAACCTCATCCTTTACTTTCTTTGGATTATATCTGACAATCTTTAGGGTGTTGTTTCTTTCCCAGGATGAATCACCTAGAGAAGTAAGATTGGTCCAACAAATGTAATTTGATGACAGCTTATAATAATGTTGTTTAAGCACTTAATCTAAGCAGCTAATCTCCAAAGACTGGTCCCCGCCCCATGTCATCCACACATACACACCCCCCATTGAAGTCACATTATATTTGCTGTATGAAGGCCGGATCCAGGTGTTTCTAAGCACGAATTGGTGTAGTTTTACACCCAAAATAACTAATCTCTGTATTTACTTGGAAGAAAATTTAAGAGTGCCTGGGTGGCTCAGTCGGTGGAACATACAACTAGATCTGGGGTTGTGAGTTTGATCCCCACATTGGGTGTAGAGGTTACTTAAAAATAAAATCTTAAAAAAAAAGTTACCAACTGGGGAACGAGAAGTCCCCATTAACTTGGATATAATTAAGTTGTTGAAAACCTCACATTCCTTGGATCTTATTTGCTGGATTGTTCATATTCCTCAGAGTGCTCCCATATTTTATAGTTTCAACTGTCATAGTGGGATTTATTTATTGGTTTTGTTTTTTGTCCTCTGTGTATGTGTGTGTGGTTGGGGGGATTTATTTATTGTTAAAATAGCAAAGGTTCACTTATCACTCTATCTGGCAAAAATGTTTCCAACTTGCGTAGACAGTTTATAGGGACAGTGATATCTGCTTATCTGAGCTATCTCTATCTTTGTGTCTTACATAAATTGTGGAAGTTCCTTGCCCTGCCTCTCTTGATCACAGCATCCAGAACCTAGGCAGGTATCCTGTGTCACGAGGTCTTGGCTGACTGTGGCCTCATAGTAACCTTGCTTTTATGTACATAATAAAATAGCGTTGTATGCCTCAACATTGCATCCCATGAAAAATTCTTTCGGGAAAGTGTTTTAAAATTTGGCTTCTGTTTTTATGGCTTGGACTGATAGCAGTCACGTTGTGCATGCAAAGAGAGACATTACGCATTTGATGAGTGCCTTTTGGGTTTACTTAGTCTTCATAATGGTTCTATGAGTTAGATATTATCCTCCCACTTTCCAGGTGGATCATGGGTACTTGCACGGCTGGTCAGTGGTGGACCTATAGCCACACCCGGGCTGATCAGAGGGCAAAACCCAAGCAAGCTCTTTGATCTACTCAGCTCTGAAAGCTGAGTACAATCTGAAAGCTGGAAAGAATGATGGAAGGTGATCCAGTTTCATCTCTTTCTCTCTCTCTCTCTCTCTCTCTCTCTCTCTGCCACACACACACACACACACACACACACACACACCTTCAACATTGAAGAACTTGTTCAGGATTATCAAAGGATAGGACTGGAGGGAGGTAGTTCTTCCAATCCAGTTATGCTGAGAGGGGGTCCATACGTTCCATTGAATGATCCGTTTTGCCCAAGTATTAAACAAAGTCACATTCCTCTGTTTAACTTTGCTAAATGAATCATGTTCTTTTGAAAACACCCTTTGTAGTTCATGCTTTAAAAAGAGAACCACCCCTACACTTTTGGAAATTACTCCTTTTAATTGCTGTAAAAACCTTTGGCTTTCACAGACATCAGCAGCTGGGACGTTTGCTGATGAGAATGGGTGACTTTGTCAAAATTAGTTTCAGGAGATAATGACGAGAACAGACAAGCGACACCATGTTTGGGGCAAATTTAGTTGAAAACTTAAAAGACTCTTCACAGGCGGGTAAGTAAGTAAGATTTCAGGAGGGTATGAGAGTGATCAAAACGTACTATTCCAAGTTGTGTATTTACCCTTCCTGCTGTGTTAGCTGCTCCTCGGAAACTTCCGGCTCCCCTTAACTAGTCCTGCCTCCAGAGGCAGTTTATGACCCACACTCACCAAGTAATATTGTTTTTTTTTTTTGTTCTTTTTGAGTCACACCGCATACAGACTCAGATTTTATAGCTTGATAATTATTTCAAAAATGGAGCTGTCAAATTTT
Organism: Crocuta crocuta; assembly: GCF_008692635.1. Classification (NCBI taxonomy): domain Eukaryota; kingdom Metazoa; phylum Chordata; class Mammalia; order Carnivora; family Hyaenidae; genus Crocuta; species Crocuta crocuta. The sequence goes on along the minus strand of NW_027532607.1, from coordinate 3,916,480 downwards.
TTTTCCTAAATTAACTATCCTCAAGAGACATTTACCATTATCAAAAATGTTAAACACAGTGTAAAAACCCGAACAAACCTGCCCCTACCAAGTGTCACAGTGGCAATTCAGAGCTGTTTTGCTCCATGTCAGCACTGTTGAAGTGAACAGGTACATAATCTTAAACAAACTATTTGAGGGGTACCTGGGTGGCTCAGTCAGTTAAGTGACTGACTGCAGCTCAGGGCATGATCTCATAGCTCATGGGTTCGAGCCCCGCTTTGGGCTTTGTGCTGACAGCTTGGAGCTTGGAGCCTGCTTTGGATTCTGTGTCTCCCTCTCTCTCTGTTTACCCCCCCTGCTTACCCTCGGTCTCTCTCTCCTTCAAAAATAAATAAACATTAAACAAATTTTTTAAACGAACTATTTGAAGGGGACCACGCATAGTTGGATTCACACATTCTGGTCAGTTTTTTTAAATAATAATGTTTAAAAACTGTAGTAAACTACCTATAATGCAAAATTTGGCATCTTAACCATTTTTGAAGTGTTGGGTTCAGTGGCATTGAGGACATTTGTGTTGTTGGGCAGCTGGCACCACCATCCGGCCACTGAACTCTCTGTGTCTTGCAAAACTGAAACTCTCTACCCAATAAGGAAGAAGTACCCACGCCACCTTCCTGCACCACCTGACAATCAGCATTTTCTGCTTTCTTTCCATATACGTTTACTACTGTAGGTGTCTGGTCAGTTTGTTTATTTTAAAAAATTGTTTTTAATGTTTATTTTTGAGAGAGAGAGAGTGAGAGAGACAGAGTTTCGGGGGTGGGGGGGTAGAGAGAGAGGGAGACACAGAATCTGAAGCAGGTGCCAGGCTCTTAGCTGTCAGCATAGAGCCCCACACAGGGCTCGAACTCATGAACTGCAAGATCGTGCCCTGAGCCAAAAGTAAGATTACCCAACCGAGCCACTCAGGTGCCCCTGTTTGTTTGTTTCTTAAAGCATTGCTTATATTACTTTATCATTAAACTCATACACTGTTTCCCAAAACAAACCTTATAAAACTTAATGGGATTTGACATGACGAAATAGAATTTTTTCCTGAATTTTGCCTTCTTCCAAGGAAGAAAAATGACAAAACGGGTTCCTATCCATACTTTGAGTGGCATTAATGACTCAGTTAGTGACCTCTACCTTTGTAGCAACAGCTAAAGTGCTTGGCAACTTAAATTCAGGAGTACTACTATATTGTCATTTAACAGAAAAAGGGCATTTTGTTCAGAATCCTTACTAAGGCAGGAAAAAGTACTGGTGCATTTTGGAAGCATTTCAAACAAACAGGATTGGCACTGATAAATGTTCTTCTGTTATAGCAGAAGACAGAGTATTTTATTAATGATAATGCTTTATTCCTGTTCCAGGTGGAAATAGACATTAATTGGACCCTTTTTCTGAATAAAGAAGTACAGTGGCTTTTTAAAAAATTTTGTAAATGTTTAATGCAGGAGAAAAAAATAATATGTCAGTATGATGGCTTATTAAGAAATTAACTTTCGGGGGCGCCTGGCTGGCTCTCTTGATAGAGCCTGTGACTCTTGATCTTGGGGTCGTAGGCTGGAGTCCCACCTTACGTGGAGAGATTACTGAAAAAGACAACTCTTAAGAAAATAAAATTACCTTTGTAACATTTTCATTCATGTTAATTCTCTTAGTGATGTCTGCAGACAGTTTCCAACCCTCTAGCCAACAACTTGGATTTTGTTAGGTTTTATGAGATGGTAGTCCCTCCATGTTCAAGGACTTGTCTTGCAATATCCAAGCAGGGAGTGGGATGTAATGAGATGCCGGTCCTCAGTTTCCATCCAGTCTCAGAAGCACTTTCCAATGTGCCTACACAGCTTACAGGCATATTTAGCCTCTAATGCACCTGATAATACAAAGCCACAGAAGACAACATTCTTGTTAAACTAGCAATTAGCAATTAAACAAAATAGAGAACATTCTGGATAGATGTTTGAGAAAGTTAATTTGTAACCACCTACTTGTCTTGACAGGTAGTTGGGAAGACAGGGGTTATCAGTAACTACCTGAGCCCTGGGCATGGCCTGTGACATAGGAGGTTCCCATGGTCAGTGCCTCCATTGGAAACATTCTGCTCAGTGTGTCCTCCTCAAAAGTAACAATGATGCTGGTGTCCACGAAGAGCGAATGTGACCCTGGATATCACCTCACACGGACCATCACTGGGGAATATTTCAGCTTCCATGAAAGTGTTGCAGTGGATAAAGGTGGTTTTCTTCCTTCTTAGCAAGTGCTGTGAAAATAGTCCTTTTGCTCAGTGAGACAGGTTTAAAGATGTGAAATGTAGTTTTTTAATCCTCCCCTCGCAAAGTGCGAAGAGTTTGATAACTAGAATTGCATTTAATCATCGGGGTACGGATTGTACCGTGCGTGCTGGAGACCCAAACCCTGTTCTGTTGAAGGCCATGATGGATGCTCATTTTTTTTTTTTTTACTATTACGTTTTCACTGCTCATAAAGAGGCAGTGTGTCCAAAATGAAAAAACCTTTAGATTCAGGATTTAATAGCTCACCTCTTTCGGATCGTGGTTGACAGAAACTTGGACACAGCTGAGTGTAATTATGTTTTTCAGCAGCATGACTTATGGTGCTGCAGAGAGGGGTGCACTTAGAGATTTCTTGCCAAGATCCGGCTGAAAAGGAGCTTGGTGGTGGTGGTGGTTGTGTTTTGTTTTGTTTTTTAAATAGTAATTAGGCTATTAGTTGTCCAAATGGAATAATCCCCTTAAGCCTTTTCAAGAAAAACATTTTCAAAAGGGTCAGGTGTATTTAAAATTAGTCATTATTTACATAGGTGCTCAGCCTTTTATCCATGTTTCTCTAGGAGTTGTTTCTTTTTTAAAAAGACGTTGGTTGAGGGCGCCTAGGTGGCTCAGTCGGTTAAGGGTCCGACTTCGGCTCGGGTTACAACTCACAGTTCATGGGTTCAAGCCTTGTGTTGGGTTCTGTGCTGACAGCTCAAAGCCTGGAGCCTGTTTCGGATTCTGTGTCTCCCTCTCTCTCTCTCTGCTCCTCCCCGACTCATGCTCTGTTTCTCTCTCTCAAAAATAAATAAACATCAAAAAAAATATTTAAAGATGCTGGTTATGTGGGTTAGAAACCACCTTATTTTTTCAGTACTGGTTCTTAGGTCAAAAGCAGCCTAGTGCTGGACATCCAAGAAGCTATATTGGAGCTTGATCTGTTTTTCATCAGCTGAATGGGTCCTTTCAGGGTTCTGGCCTTCACACAGTCTCTTCCGTGGACCTGGAGAAGGAACCGCCCAAGGGCCTTATTGGCCTGTTGTGGAGGGAAGTTGAGAGGTGAAAAAGTAAAAAGAGGCAGGGGGTTTGGGAGGGAAAGTGGTGGCCAGGGCTAATGGACTGTGGTTTGGGGCTGAAGTCCAGGCCTATATTGCCGATCCCTGGGCTCAGGATCTGCCCCAGGATGGAACCTGCTCACCCTGAAGCGGGCTCTACTGTGTCACCACTCCCTCCCCCCCACCCCCATCCTCCCTCTGGCTAGCCTTTTGGGTGTGTCACATCTTTTTAAGCTAGGTGATCAGCTTGCTTTCTGCTTTTGTTGGATCTTTTTGAATTGCAAATGAGCCCCACCTTACAATGTTCACGTTTTTTTAAGTCCTGGAAATTTGCTCCACCTTGCACACGGAGTTATCATCCCTGAAAAAAAGGCATAATTACTTTCAAACGGGATCTTCCTTTCATTTTTCTCCACCCATTCCTTTAATTGAACACCTTTGCGTTTTATCTCCTTGAGCCCAAAGGTCTGTCGCTGTTTTCGGGGTTTCTGGTTTAGGGCAGTGCAGGGTATAGAGGAGCATGAACAAGAATTTAGAACAAGCTGGGTCCTTCCTGGGTGATAGCCATGAATTGATATAGGAAGATTCTCGGAATTTCCTGTGCCTCTGTTTCCCCAACTGGTAAATGCCTCTCTTTTTTACTTCTATCAGGGACTGATCACAGGAGGTAGGGAGTTTCCTTGGCAAATGTTAAGGGCTGATGATCGTCCATCTCTGGGTGCCACATGAATCCCTGAGTTATGCAGGAAATGATATTGCCTCGCTTTCTAAATACCTTAATATTAGGGGACCATCTAGTGCAGTAGCCATTTTGGAGCCTACTTTCCACATGGTCCATGGGAAGGAATCCTAAGGTATCCATTGGATCTGAGTTTGCCCAGTGGAAATGTTATGTCATAGTAACACATGTCTAAGGATTAGTTTATTTCCAAGCATGCAGGGCTATAAATTGCTTCTTAAGATTTTACTCTCCAGCACCACGATGTTTATGTTGCTATGGTGGTGTGTCTCTTGCTTGAGTGTCAGGATCGCCATTGAAAATAGATAGGCCAAAATAACAGCTTAACAGGTGGTTGTGCTTTGTGATGTTTCTAAAACCATTTTGTGAAGAGGTCCAGCACCAGTAAGTCATACAACCCTGCCCTTTACTGCATTTTCTATCTTAGCCATGCTTTTTTTGTTTTTAAACGCATTCCTCCCGTTTCTGTTTTAAATGTAGATTTTCCTTCTCTTTTCAGCAGTGCCATGCCAATTCCCTATAGTAACACAAGGGAAGATTTCAGCTCATTTTATATAGTGGTGGATGTCCTTTCCTTATTTGTGTAACTGGAGCCCTCCTTCTAAAAATAACCCTTCTTTTCTTAACGTGATTCTTTTTATAGCTGACACACTCTTTATTTAAATGGAAGACCTCTTTTTAATGTGCCATTTATATACACGCACGTATGTATTATATTTCGTATCCATAAATACCCATTATGTATCTGTTTCCTTGTGAGGTGTAATACTTAGCTTGGTAGTAGGAGTAGTTTCCAATGACCTATCATTGAAGAATTCACCCGCTATTAAATGATCTTTTCTTTCTTTTGAGATTAAGTCATAGGACCCTACCGTTAAAACTACTCACTTTCTGCCCACTGTAAGACTCTTTCCTAAAATGATCTTGCACGGTGATCATGTTGCCCTTTAGCCTAAATACCAGCATGGCAGTGTTGCTTGCTTTTTTGTGGTGTGACCCCAAGAGCCATGATTGTCCTATGACTGTCCACCTATGATTGTTCTTTCGTTTGTTTCGTTGATGTCTGCCTCCCTGGAGTTTTCCTGGTCATCACTCATTTCCCCCTCTGTAATGACACAAATACAAGCCACTTCCACATGCTGGCTCTTGAAGTATTTAAAGAAAACTGTAACGTCCTTTGGTCTTCTCTTCTACTGGCTTTATCCATCGTTCTCTCAATGACTCACCTTACGAAACTGTTTCCAGATGCTCTCCCCATTCCTGTGGTTCTCCTTTGTCATTGCCATTTAAAAAGTATAGACCACAGTGCTCTAGAGCAAGAGTCGGCAGACTTTCTGTAAAGGGCCAGAGCGACACACTGGAGACCTGCCACCACGTCCCTGTCGCAACAACTCACCTCTGGCCTGTAACACCAAAAGCAGGCGAAGGCAGTTGTGTAAATGCATGGGCACGGCTCTACTGAAATCTGAATTTTATATAGTGTTCACACATCATAAGATATTATTCTATTTCTGATTTAATTCAACCACTGAAAAATGAAGAACCCATATGTAGCTCAAGGACCGTACAAAAACCGGTATGGAGACTGTTTGGTCCAAGATGTGGGAGGACCCCAGGCTGAAAACAAAGGGAACTGTTCCTTCAGCACCTATGGCTTTGTGGATGCATTAGCGTTAGCATTGCCATTTCCAGAAGCTGCATTTAACTGCTGGCTGCTGGGGCAGTCGCTCAGTTGGTTAAGTGGCAGACGTCGGCCCATGTCATGATCTCATGGTTTGTGAGTTCAAGCCCTGCATTGGGCTCTGTGCTGACAGCTCAGAGCCTGGAACCTGCTTCAGATTCTGTGTCTTCCTCTCTCTGCCCTTCCCCCACTCGCACTGTGTGTGTGTGTGTGTGTGTGTGTGTGTGTGTGTGAAAAATAAAGATTAAAAAAAAAAAACAACTGCTGGCTGCTTCTGACAAGGTGATCAGCTCCCTTAAGCCTCCTGGCAAAGCTCAGTCTCTCTACCGAGAGCAGAGCCTGTGAGATCTGCAAAAACAGGCTGCCTTATAGCGAGGACGGCCATTACCATAGGACTTTGAAATGTAAATGTGATGAATGGCGTCTGCTGATTTCAAGTTGGACAAAATGTTTTTGATTCTTGCTTCTGTTATTTACCATGTTGGTGAATTCTCTTAGCTTAGTGGCAGATGTAACGAGCATGCCTTTCTGTGTTTGTCTAAGCCACCAACTTTTCGGTAACCCCAAATCACAAAATACAGGTCATAATTGCTGACCTCAGTTGCAGAAACCTGTAGCCTTTGGGTGTAAAAATGAAGCCCTCAATTCTATTTTCAAAAGCTTAAGAATGGATTATTCTCTACTTCTCATTAGTTTTAATTCTTTTTTTTTTTTAATGTTTTATTTATTTCTAGGAAAGAGAGAGAGAGAGACCGCGTGAGCAGGGGAGGGTCAGAGAGAGAGGAAGTCACAGACTGAAACAGGCTCCAGGCTTTGAGCTGGCAGTCAGCACAGAGCCCGACGCGGGGCTCGAACCCACGAACCGCGAGATCATGACCTAAGCGAAAGTCGGACGCTTAACCGACTAAGCCACCCAGGCACCCCTCATTAGTTTTAATTCTTAAAAATGGTCCTCATTAGATGTTTTGTGACACTGTTTAACTAAGATTATAATTTAGCATGCAGAGGAGAAAATTTAGTAAACGGTGAAGGCAATTTTTCTTAAGTGTATAAACATTTAATTAAAATTATATATTTGTTTATGTGGGCATTTCCTTAGCAAGGCTTTGCTTTCCCGGGGGAAGAGAAATCACAGTAGACCAACATTTGTGGAACATTCTAGTGTGCCAGGACCATTGTGTTAATTGTCTCATTTCATCCTTAGATAGGGAAATTGAGGCTCAATAGGATTTGCTAAAATCACCCAGAGAGTCAATGGCAAAATTAGATTCACACCTAGGGCTCTTTGACTGCAAATTCCATTTGCTTTCCTCACTACACCACTGCTTTCTATAGCCAGAGAAGTTGACATTTGTTCATTAGCATGTTAATTGTATCAATATAGACCATTGATCCTGAAATGGATATACTGTATATTTCTGAAATATTTACTCGAACGATACATTTTGCAGTGTATATACCAGAAACAGTATAAAATGAGAAAATTGACCTTCATGGAAAGAGAGAGATCAAGTTAAAACTATTTGCATTTGCCATTCTTTGGTAAAACTAGGAACATAGATACAATTTTAGATTACCTTAAAGCTATTATAAGTCTTAAGGGAAACCTTGATTGTTTTTAGAAAGCTTCTATATTTATCTAGACTCTATCTTGCAATAAAGCACTTCAAGATGCCATTATATGAATATTCAAAATCTAATAGAGCCTAGATGAGAATGTGTGATAATCTAAAGATATCATTTAAATCAGGGCTTTAAAAATACATTACTTCAAGTGAAAAGGGAAGTCTTGTAAACAAGATTTTTATAATTCACTATGCATTCCAATTCTACTTCTGAGTCTTTAAAAGCAGATTTATAGAAGGGAGGTGAAACAAATTTTCCAAATGGAAGTTAGGAGCTCTGAAAATAAAACATTTTATATTTTAATTGTATGACATGGATTTCTTCATAATGGCTAAGTGCTAGGAATGACAAAACCTTTGCTGAGATTATTGGATGAGGAAGAAGTGAGTCTGTGGCCTTCAGGAGCTGGTAACCAACCCCCCTCTCCCACCCCCACCATGGTCACAATTGTGAGCTCCTCGGAAGGTCTTGATTGACCTTGCTTCTTTTTTAACTCCGCGCCAGTCACTTTTATGGTGCTTTACACACCATGGTTGCTGAGTGGAGGTTGGCTACCAGCTTTAGATCACTTAAGTTCAGGTCCAATTTTTGTATTGATTGTGATTTGAAAAATGGGGGAAAATGGATTTCTCTTTTATGTTTTTTGTTTTATATTGACTATTGAATAGATATGAAGCAATACAGCCATGAACCCATGGTCCAGCTTTTTTTTTTTTTTTAAGGTTTATTTATTTTTGAATAGAGAGAGTGAGCATGAGCAGGGCAGGGACAGAGAGAGAGGGAGACGAAATCTGAAGCAGGCTCCAGCTTCTGAGTTGTTAGCACAGAGCCCCATGTGGGGCTTGAACTCATAAACTGCAAGATCATGACCTGAGCTGAAGCTGATCGCTTAACCAACTGAGCCACCCAGGTGCCCCCCCACCCCGTGGTCCAGCTTAATAAGTAAAATGATATAAGTTCACTGAGCATTCTGCCTGCCCCTCCCTGATCCCATGTTCTCTGTGTACATGGCATCATGGAGGAGGTCATTTTCAACAGCTTGCCTTTTTTTTCTATTAAATTCCTGTGTTGAGATATAATTCACGTATTATAAAATTCACTTTTTTGATTTAAAAGATTTAAAAAATTATTATTTTCTAAAAGTTTATTTATCTTGAGAGAGCGAGGCAGGGAGGGATAGAGAGAGAGAATCCTAAGCAGATCCTGCAGTGTCAGTGCAGAGCTCGATGCAGGGCTTGAACTCACGAACCGTCAGATCATGACTTGAGCTGAAGTTAGATGCTCAACTGACTGAGCCACCCAGGCACCCTTAAAATTCACTCTTGTAAATAAGTGTATAGATTAGTGGTTTTAGTATACTCACAAGGTTGTACAATCACTGTCTAATTCCAGAACAATGTTTTTAATGTTTATTTATTTTGAGAGAGAGAGAGCATGCAAGTGAAGGAAGGGGCAGAGATGGGGGGAGAGGGAGAATCCCAAGCAGGCTCTGCACTGGGCTTGAATCTCATGAATCATGAAATCATGACTGGAGCTGAAATCAAGAGTCGGATGCTTAACCAAGTGAGCCACCCACGCTCCCTTAATTCCCCATGCTCCCTTAATTCCAGGACATTTCTTTTGCCTCCCAAAAAACCCTACACCCATTGGTGTAGTCACTCCCCATTAGCCCCTTTCCCCAGCCCTTGGCAACCAGTCTATTTTCTATCTCTATGACTTTGCACATTTTGGACGTTTCATGTAAATGAAATCATACAATATATGGCTTTCTGTGCCTGGGGTCTTTCCCTTAGCGTAATGATTTCAAGGCTCATCCATGTTGTAGCCAGAGTCAGTACTTCATCCCTTTTTAGGGCTGAATAATATTCCACTGTACGGATATACCACATTTTGTTTGTCCACTCACCAGTTGATGGACATTTGGGTTGTTTCCACTTTTTGGCTGTTGTGAATAATGCTATACACATTCATGGACAAGCTTTTGTTTGAACAGTGGTTGTCAAATCTTTTGGATATATACCTAGGGGTGGAATTGTTGGTCCTGTGGAAATTCTGTTTAACTTACAGAGCAATCACCAAACTGTTTTTGCACAGTTGATGCACTATTTTACATTTTCACCAGCAGTGTTTGAGGCCTCCAGTTTCTCCATCACCTCGCTAACACTTTTTATTTTATACTGTCTTTTTGATTCGAGGCGTCTTCGTGAGTGTGAAATAGTATCTTGTTGTGGTTTTGATTTGCATTTCCTTAATGACTAATACTGCTGAACATCTTTTTCACATACTTAATTGGCTATTTGTAAATCGTGGGAGAAAGTTTTGTTCAAGTTATGTGTATTTTTATCGTCAGGTAGAAGAGTTCTTTTTGTATTCTGGATGTTAGACCTTATCAGATTCACAAATTATTTCCTTCCATTATGTGGGCTGTCTTTTTCAGTTTCTGGATAATGTCCTTCGAAGCACATTATTTTACATTTTGATGAAGTCCAGTGTATCTGTTTTCACTTTGGCTCTTTGTGCTTTCTGTGTCCTGTCTAAGAAACCATTCCCTAATCCAAGGTCACAAAGATTTACACTTCAGTTTTCTTCTAAGGGTTTCATAGTTTAAGTTCTTACATTTAGGTCTTTGGTCCATTTTGAGTTAATTTTGTATATGGTATAAGGTAGTGATCCAAATTCATTCTGTTGCACGTGGCTTTCCATTTGTCCCGCACCATGTGTTGGAAAAGATTGTTTTTCCCTATTATATTGCAGAACTTGCGTTTTCCTGCAACGGTTTTTTGTTTTTTGTTTTTTCATGTTTTTAATGTTTTATTTATTTCTGAGGGAGAGGGAGACAGCATGAGCAGGGGAGGGTCAGAGTGAAAAGAAGACACAGAATCCGAAACAGGCTCCAGGCTCTGAGCTGTCAGCACAGAGCCCGACGCAGAGCTTGAACCCATGAACCCCGAGATCATGACCTGAGCCAAAGTCAGACACTGACTGGGTCATCCAGTTTCCCCTATCTATTTAAGCAATCTCTACACCCAATGTGGGGCTGGAAATCATAGCCCCCGGATCAAGAATCACATGGTCTTCTGACTGAACCAGCCAGGCACCCTTTACGGCTGTAACATCCTGTATGTGAATCTGCCAAAATGTATTTATCTGCTGTTTGATCCATGCACACTGGGTTGTTCATATAGTTCTGCTTTTAGTAATAATGGTGCTGAGAGCAGACTTGAAACTGTTCCTTACTACCCATGGATGAGAGTGTCTGGGGAATAGACCTGGGAGTGTAGAGTTACGCATATGTTTTCCAAAGTGATGGTAATATTTATGCTCCTATCAGCAATTGTATAAGAATTACACCTGGGAGAACTCAGTTCTTAAACATTCTGTTTGTTTAGTGTCTCTTTGAAAACAGTCATTACCTAAAGGAAAGTTGTAGTATTTGCAAGTGAAATCTGCCTTTTGGGCTTCTGATATTTTATTAGTTAAGAGTTATTTTGTTTTGTTTTGTTTTTTTTAGTTAAGAGTTATTTTGAACAAATGAAAGGTCCATAGCTGGAAAGCCTAGTATGCAATTAGCGTCTCTTTAATTTGTAAATATTAGTGTGAGGCTTGAACAGATCTTTGGCTGGTCCAGGTCATGAAACTTCCTGCTAATAGTAAATGAGCATGCGTGTGCACCGTCCTGGCCAGGCCACTGTTGCTCCCTTTTATGGAGACTGAAGCACGGGTGATACAGCACTTGGCAGAATCAGGGGATGGAAGGGATGCTTCCCTTCCTGAGATCCACATATTAGTACACATTGGTTGTGCTGAGGAAAATTGCATCCATGATGAGAAACCTGCCCTATCTTATCTTGTAGTATCCTGTGAAAAGGTTGACTGATGACAGTTTGGGCCCATGGTGCTCAGAACTCTGAAGGAGATGGAAATACCCTCTGGGGTGGTTCAGATCCACTGCTTCTGATTCAAGGGAGTTGCGCCTGGGAAGTACAACATGCTTGTGCCAGACCATCAGTGTGGTCCAGGCGGTTGGGTATCACCCGGGGTGGCGGCCATCAGGAGGTGGCCGGAGGCCTCTGGAGGGCCAGCAGGTGGGCGCGCAGGCCTCTTGCCCAGCAGCAGCAGAGAAGCACGTGGGGAAATGTTCCAGCTCCGATTGGGACTTAGGTACAGGATGCCAGTTATGAAGCAGGAGTGAGGGTGGAGGGAAGGAGGCTGGCAAGACACTCTGCTCTCCGCAGCCCTAAGGCCTCTTCAGTAGGCCATCGGGCCCTGTAATAAAGAAAATAGAACTAGAATACAAGGAAGCAACTTAGTCTCAGGAATTAGTTGATGTTACGCCTCATGCTATAGGCTGAACGTTTATATATGTGCCTCCCCCCCACCCCCGCACCCTGCCCCTGCCAAATTAATATGAAACCCAATCCCCAATGTGATGGTGTTTGGAGGTGGGGCCTCTGAGAGCCCTCATGAATGGGATTAGGGTTTTTATAAAAGAGACCCCAGAGCACCGACCCCCGCCCAGGCCCTTCTGTGTAAGGGCACAGGGAGAATATAGCCATTTATGAACCAGGAAGTAGACCTTCAACCAGACACTGAATGTGCTGGTGCCTTGATCTTGGACTTCTTAGCCTCCAGAACTGTGAGAAATAAGTTCCTGGTTTTGAGCCACCCAGTGTATGGTATTTTGTTAGATCAGCCCGAACGGACTGAGACAGCCAATTCCTGGAACTGGTGCACAATAGCAAAACTAGGTGGCCTTGAACTTTATTCCTCCCACAAATAATAGCTGTCATTGTTTTGGGTGCTTAATAGAGGCTAAGCAGTTATGTATATTCATTTGTTCATTCCACACAATCATGCTGTAAAGTGGATTCTATTACTGCCTCCTGTTACAAATGGGAAAACCGAGGCACAGAGCAGCTAAATGACTCTTCAAAGAGCCAGGTTTGAACCCAGGCATTCTGGCTACAGAGCCCAAGTTTTTTCACCATGGTAGCATGCTTCCTCTGGAGACAGGCGGTCACGGCTTCTAATCTTCACTTCAACCTCATATTTATCTTTATGGTCTTAGATAAGACAACTCCATTTGCTGTTACTCACAGTCTCCTTATTTATAAAATAAGAGCCTGGTTTGCAGCTTGTATATGGAAGTGCCTCACACCTTGCCTAGTCTATGGTGGTCATTAATACCTCTACTGAGAAACCGTCCCAAACTGAGGACAGGACTTGGCCTGTGGCCTGGAGCAGGGTTTAATGTGTGTGCAAAGATCAGGTAGTTTATCTAGGGAGAGAACAGAGACTTGGGGGGTGGGGGGGGTGTCAGCATTCCAAGCAGATACTGACAAAACTAGACACTCCTTCCAACTAACCCCAGGATGCCTGGCATCAACCCAGTCCTTCAACTCAACTGGAAACTAGATACTTGACAATTTCTCACTTGTTTGTACACTCCTGATCCCTGTGACCTTACACACAACACGAGCAGAGGAGGGGCAGAGAGAGGGAGAGACAGAATCCCAAATGGGCTCCACACCATCAGCACCGAGCCTGATCTGGGGTTCCAACTAACTGTGGGATCGTGACCTGAGCTGAGGATCAAGAGTTGGATACTTAACTGACTGAGCCACTAAGGTGCCCCATTGTTTTTTTAAATAATTGCTTTTCTTTTTTTTTTTCTCTCAAATGTTTGTTTATTTCTGAGAGAGAGAAAGCGTGTGTGCATGTGCGGGAGATGGGGGTTGGGCAGAGGACCTGAAGCAGGCTCCGTGCTGATAGCGGAGAGCCTGATGCTCAAACTCACAAACCGTGAGGTCATGACTTGACTGAAGTCAGATGTTTAACTGACTAAGCCACTTAGGTGCCCCCACCCATTTTTTTAAAAAGTAAACTCTGCCCCCAGTGTGGGGATGACCCTGAGATCAAGATTTGCATGGTCTATGACTGACCAGGACCCCCTCTACTGCTTTTCTTTAGCTCATGAACCTCATGGTGTCACTTCGATTAGATTGTAAGATTCCTAATAACAAGACCCATGTCCCACTCGTCTCCGAATCCCTTGGGTCCCACAGCCCCCCTTACAAGATGAGTCTATGTCCATTTAAAGTCCTCCTGGACAGACTTCGCCTATCACCCTCTGCCCTCTCTTGTAATAAAATGTTGGTTCTATTATAGTTACACGGACATGGTTATATAATGGCCTCACTATGCCCTTAATAAATGAAATCTAAAGTGGCAGATCTTTTTAAACCCAGAAGAAACTCAGTCTAGATTCAAACTTTATTCCGTCTGAAGTTTTGTTAACATTTTCTGAAGCTCATGTTTTACTCCTCTTTCTTCTGGATGATTTGCAAGAAGCTTTGGTCGAAAGCCACCAAGTCTGGACTGAGATGTGCCTAACTATGCCATAGTCACATATTTCAGAATGAAAATGTTGACCTTACAAAATCACACTCGCCTGAAAAACAAACCTGAATACTTTTTATATGTGGTAGATGTGTAAAAAAGTCATCTTTTTTTTTTTTTTTTTTTTACTTTCGTTTGCTTGTAAGCTGCAGGACGATGGCAAAGTTGAAGGCAATATCAGTGTTATATATAGAATAATATGGAATATGGCATGGCTGTGATTGGAGTGTAATGAACACAGGTACTGACTCTGAAAATTCACCTAACTTTCCAAATCAGGCTTTGTACTTTGTGTAGATAAATGTATGCCTTTTCTTTCTTTCTTTTTTTTTTAATTTGAGAGAGGAAAAGTGAGGGAGGGGGGCAGAGAGAGAGAATATCTTAAGCAGACTCCACACTCACTGTAAGATTAGATGAAGAAGCTATATTTTTCACTAAGGAATAAATGGTAAAAAAAAAAAATTAAAAAAAAAAAAAGAGTCGCAGCTTCTACTGAGTCAGGCCAGGCAGCCCTATGTCTCCTTTTTTTTTGTTTATATTTGATTTACAGTGGAGTTTTGTATAATTTCACCCACTGTAGGATTAGATGAAGAAGCTGTATTTTTCACTAAGGATGTGTCTATCACCTGGGAGAAACAAGGTGGTCATGAGGAGTTCTGTATAAATTCAGAATATGTGGCGTATTTCTGCATAAATTCCTTGGCCCCCAGCTCATGTCAAGGTTCCCAGGTGGAGTGATGCCGATGTGCCTGGGTGGTGGGGTCCTGCCCTATTTGAGAAATTTGATTTTTGCTACATTGCATTCCTCTCTCATGTAACTTGGCATCTATATCACCATTCAAGAAGAATTTATATCAGTGATCTAAGTTGCCCTTAAAAGGAAATTGTCCCAACATTCAGGACCCTCCTGGTTCTTTTTTTTTTTAATTTTTAAAAAAAATTTTTAAAAAAATTCCTGAGAGAAAGAGAGAGACAGCGTGAGCAGGGGAGGATCAGAGAGAGAGACACAGAATCCGAAGCAGTCTCCAGGCTCTGAGCTAGCTGTCAGCACAGAGCCTGACGCGGGGCTCGAACCCACCAACTGTAAGATCATGACCTCAGCCGAAGTCGGACACTTAGCCAACTGAGACACCCAGGCGCCCCTTGGGCACTCCTGGTTCTTGAGCCCAATGTGGTGTCAGCAAGGATAACAGAGGCACAGTTAACTTGATCTACATTTCATCTCTTGGTCGGGTCTCCTGTTCTACAAACCTAGGGTATTTAAAGTCTTGAATCTTTTCTTTTTTTTTCCTCTAAAATTCTAGATGTCTTTTGCTTTGGATCATATTTGTATTTGCACCCTTTTTAAGAGTGTCTCATCAGTTATCCTGCTGATAGTGATACCTTTGAGGTCATTACCGTTGTAAAGATCTCCCTGGTATCCCGCAGACATGGTTTTGACTGCTTAGTCGATGGAACGCGGCAACATATTGGAGTATCCTTTCTTTGGGAAGTATGTGTCATAAATCTTATCCACGGATGATTTGAGTCTTTAGGCTCCCAGGCACATGACTTCATTATCAGGGGATGATTAGGCACTAGATTAAGATCTACTTCTTGCCTTGCAGACTATATAAAGCCTCCAGAATACCTATTTTTATTAGAGGCTAAATTTCTAACTTGCTCAATTGATTTGTTTATGGCTGTACTGCTCTGCTGGTCCTGGGAGAAGACAATTTTACATTTAAATAAAATATTCTAACTTTGCTTAGTAAGTAGTGATCTAAAAATTACAACACATGGAGATAGAATTTCAGTGTTTCATGCAGAAAGTTCTGTCACAAAGCGAGTCCCATTTTCCATTCTTTGGGTAGGTAGGCAGACGTCTGTACATGTTGCATGAAACAGTCTTGCTGGAGGGGAGGAAACAAACAAGAAATCAGCAACAGAGCGTGGGGTCATTTTAACAATGTAGCTTAATATGATCATGATGAAAGCAAATGCCCTTGACCAGAGGAAATAGACACTGGTGATCACTTGGGTTGTTGTTTAGGATTAGGTTGGTGTTACAGAGTAACTAGTTCTCTCTATGCCAGGTGATGTGCTAAAGGGCAGAGAACAGAACAGCATCCTCTCTGGCCCAGATCAACAATGGATTGACAACTCCGTGAAATTAAGCAGAGACCGTGGCTCGAAACCACAAGTAAAAAGTTTGCTTAGGGAGAGAATGAGAAAGGGAGAGAAAAATGTGAGCCCAAAAAGGAAGATGGTCGGCCATGCAAGGTTGGAAAAGACAGGCAGGGATGGGAGTTGAGGGGCGGAAATAGGTACATATGGCAGAGAAATGGAAGCTCTCATGGTTGCTCCATCAGCAGCATCTCATTGGCACTGATTCTAGAAGTTTCCTATTTCTGGGGCAGAGCATAGATATGGTGCATTTCCTAGGAAGACAGATTTACATCCAGCAAATGGCATCTCAGATTGCCGTGCCAGACTCGTGGATCCTTTTCTGTGTCCTTATCTCAAGCTTTGTGGCTTCAGGACAGGCTTTAGATGAGGGAGTAGTTAGGCTTTCATAGCTACCGGGACACTTCCTAGTTTTGACCATAAATATGATACCAGGAAAATTCTGAGAAAAGGAAGACCCTCTTTCTCCTGAATCACACAGTACGTTGACTCATGAAACAACGACAAAAAAACGTTTTGTTCCAGAACGATCCACTTGTGGCTGCACAAAGCACAAAGTAATCAGAGACAAGTCATGCTCTCGTTTTACTTTGTGCTCGTGGGCCTGACATTAGTCTGTCTTTGATCCCTGAGGGGGTGGGAAGGAGGCAGTGCTTTTCAGATTGGAGCTAAAAAAAGGCACTCCATGGAAGGGAATATATTTTATTGATCAATGATTAGTGAGTCTTTTTATGACATGCTTGGTATTAAACACAATTTGAAAACCTTCAAAGAAAGGTTCTTGGGAATTACTAAGTCATGGCCTTGGTGGCATGGCCCTAAATGCAGTCAGAAACATTGGAGCAAACATCTCAGTGCATGGGCCAAGTTCCTCAATTCTTGGGGGGCGTACAGGGATGAAGCAGTGCAATTTCCTACTTGTGTTTTTATTTACATGGCATTTCCTGACAGTTAGTGTATTTTCTCATCATAGGAGCACTTAATTAGTCCTGATTCTTTGGATCACATCAGTAGTCCATTACTTATGTCTGTACGTAGTGCAGAGAAAATCAGTAATGCCTCGTGTGCGTCCTCATGCGTAATGAAGCTACCAGGACACTAATATATTATTGATGATGTTAACTAGAACATACTCGGCCCTAGTCTCTTTGGGGGCCTCTGTAAGGTCCTTAAGGGTATGGAGGGAAGATGGCCCTTCGGGAGACCTCTGCATCCCTGTCTCTGGCTTCCTCCCAGGTCGGCTAAGAGAAGGCTTTCCTCTTTATGGGGTGAGTATTTGGCAGGTGAACAAGAACTTCAGTTTTTTACCCTGTGTTGGATTCATCCACATATACAGCCCATATCTAGGATGCACGTCTTTTTTTTTTTTTTTTTTTACATTTTTTCATTTTTGAGAGAAAAAGAGAGACAGTATGGGAGCAGGGGAGGGGCAGAGAGAGAGAGAGGGAGGCACAGAATCTGAAGCAGGTTCCAGGCTCTGAGCTGTCAGCACAGAGCCTGACGTGGGGCTCAAATCCACAAACCACGAGATCATGACCTGAGCTGAAGTCAGACATTTAACCGACTGAGCCACCCAGACGCCCTCCCCCATTTTAAAATATTTATTTATTTTTGAGAGAGCGCCAAGTGGGGGAGAAGAGAGAGAGGGGGACAGAGGATCCAAAGCAGGCTCTCCGCTGACAGCAGTAAGCCTGATGTGGGGCTTGAACTCACAAACCATGAGATCCTGACCTGAGCTGAAGTCAGACACTCTATAGACTGAGCCACCCAGGTGCCCCTAGGCTGCATGTCTTTGACCTGGGTGCCAAAGACTTGGAAAACAGAGGACAGTTAACTTCTGGAACCCATTTGTGTTGTTTTAAAACCCTTGGGCCTCGTGTGGTCCTGTGTGTTCCTGAGGCAGGTCGCTGCTCTGCCAGGAAACCCTCCTCCAGGTTATGGCCGTCCTTAAATCACTTTGCCTGAAGCGTCACTCTTGAGTGGCCTTAGCGAAGTTACTTTGATCTTGAAATGTGGCAAAGATACAGTGTCCATCTAGTAAATATTTATCAGGTTCTGGGAATACTGTGGTGAGGGGGCCAGCACATCCTTCCTTCCACAGTCTAGCGCGGCCAAGGCAATTAGAGACCTTCCAGAAATAGTATGGAGAGGCAAATCCCACATAGAGGTGATGCAGGAGGGTGACAGGAAATGACCTCAAATTGAAGTTAAGATTCACAGTATGAGAGATGAGCCAAGAATCTGTGAACGCAGAACCCAGCAAGTGAGCCAGTAGAACTTGCAGGAAGGATGACTCAATTGTGACTGTAATGAAGAAGCCTTAAGCCACATCATCTGAAGAACCGACACTAGCGTGTGCTTCGAAAGAATAAAAGGAGAGACAGAAAAACAAAGCAGTGTCTTCTCAGGACTCTCCCAGGAAGGGAGGAGGTCAGAGACCTTTGACATTGTCTAACTATCATGGTGTAGAGTTGGGGGGGAGGGGCTGGGGTGGATGCTTAACTGAGGCCCCCTGAGTGTCTGGCTCTTGATTTTCAGCTTAGATCATGATCCCAGGGTTGTGGGATCGAGCCTTGTGTTGAGCTCCACACTGAGTGGAGCCNAAAAAAAAAAAAAGGACTGCCTGGGTGGCTCAGTCGGTTAAGTGTCTGACTCTTGGATTTTTGGCTCAGGTCATGATGTCATAGTTCACGGGTTCAAGCCTTGCATGGGGCTTTATGCTGGCAGGATGGAGCCTGCTTGGGATTCTCTCCTTTTCCCTCTGCCCTTCCACTGCTTGTGTCTCGCTCCAAAATAAATAAATAAACATTAGAAAAACATTAAAAGTATATGTGGGCTGAAAAATAGTGTACGTGCCTAAATGTAATCTACATTTAGCAAGTGTTGCCTCTGCTCTAAGGGATGGAGCTCGGATTTGAAAACCCAGTTATGTCTGGGCTCTGTTACTCCCCAGACTTCAGCATACTTGCTTAAAATTTTTTTTTAATTTTAATGATTTTGCTTTTTTTTAAGATGAGAAAAAATATGAGGATTTTAATTGTATTACTGTTCAGTTGCCAACTGTTTTGATATGTTGAACAAAGTCCATTGATTCTTTGGGGAGGAGGGCTTGCTGGAGAGTGTGAGTCAAGCACCTGCATCATTAACTTGTCCTGAAGCTTTTTGTGGCATATTGATTTTAAAAGCCCCCAACGAAACAGGATTGTATTTAATGGAAATATTGTCAAGATGGCACTGAGATTTGGGATTGGCTTTCAGATCATGTGTTACAAGTCAACTAAAGGTCTTTCCCCTGACAGACATAGGATCCGCGATATGTTGAAATTTCTGTCATCTCTCAGGGCCTTGCCTGGGGGTGATACTCACCTGGAGCATCCTTGTGACCTTGCTCAGCAGGCATGGCTTTCTGCTCTGAGGGCAAGGACATGGGCTTGGTATGTAGAGCTGGTGACATCTGCTGACTAGTATTTTCAACCTACAGGGGTGCGTGGTCTGCCTGCATTTGAGTGGGGATCCATGTGCGTCCAGGTGTGTCTCTGTGGGTTTCCATCCAAAGGTAAAGGGCAAATAAATATAAGAAAGTTGCTAAAAGGGGACATCTGGGTGGCTCAGTTGCTTAAGCGTCCCACTCTTGGTTTTGACTCATGACTTCATGATTCGTGGGCTTGAGCCCTGCCATGGGCTCTGTGATGATGGTGCAGAGCCTGCTTGGGATTCTCTCTCTCTGCCTGCCCCACGCATGCTCTCTCTCTTTCAAAATAAATAAACTAAAGAAAAGAAGAGAGAAGAAAGTTGCTAGAGGAAAGAAGAGAGCTGCAGGCTCCAGATTGGTATCCAGCCTGGAGGGACTATGCACCCCTCTTTCTACATGCAGAGAGAGGGTTGCAGTGTTACTTCTTGGGTGTCTTTATCCTCATTTAGATTCAGTACAGAAACATCCACTTTGGTTTTACAGGAGAGGTTCTGAGTAGATTCCTTGCAACCCTGAAAGTCACACTTCTCTGAAATTGGTTTAACACCAATCCAAACCCCACTGGTGTTCTGTTACATCTTACAGCTGTTCGTGTGCGCCCCGCAATAAGTGACCTCTGTAGAGGAAGGAGAGTCACCGGTTCATTGTGCAGAAGGATGACGCCCTCAGAAATGGCTACAGATTATTCAAGATATGCTACCTATTAAAGAGGCACATTGCTTCCGCAGAAATCCTAACTATAGGCATACTTTCTCTCTCTCTTTTTGAAATGTTTATTTATTTTTGAGAGAGAGAGAGAGAGCGAACGAGCCAGAGCACAAGCGAGGGAGGGACAGAGAGAGAGAGAGAGAGGGAGACACAGAATCTGAAGCAGGCTCCAGGCTCTGAGCTGTCCTCACAGAGCCAGATGCAGGGCTTGAACCCATGGTGCTTAACCAACTGAGCCATCCAGGCACCCCGAGGCAAACTTTCTCTTAAAGGGTCCGCAAGTAACTGTTTTTGGCTCTGGAGGCCATAATGCATCTTGTCACTGTTATTCAGCTTTGTTGTTGTAGCTCAGAGACCACGATAGACGATGGCTTAGTGTAATGAGTGTGACCATGTTTCAATAAAACTTTAACAAATGGGCCGCTGGTATGGAGCGCGTGTCAGCACACATGCATAGGTTATCATAAACTTCCCGGACCCCTGTGAGTATGAAAGTTCGTAATTTGTAGTGAGAAACTCTTTTGAATATAACAGAGAAAGAGAGTTTTCATATTTACATATCACAGTATTTTCTTATAGCTTCTTTAATTCTTCGATAAGTGGTCCACTTTTATTTCCTGGAAACTGGATTCCTCATAAAATCTTGGTAAGTGTACCTGTGTTTGGTTTGAAACTAATTGATGATGTTTGAACTCTTACACACCTTGAAGTTAACTTTCACATGCCAGCAATGTTCTCAGTACCACATTTCACACCTGTCTCCTTTGTAGCAAGTGCAAGTGTGGGATCCCTGAAATTCCTTGCTGCTATCCCAGATTCTCTTAATCCTGAGAGTCTCCATGATTCTCCTGGTCATCTGGGATGAGTCCACGCTAATACATGGGCTTTGTGGTGTTGTAAGAGCCTGTCTACTTTATTCCTCTCCCACAGTTTACAGGTGCTCACTACTGAACCCTCCTCTGACCCAATTCCTCTCACAAGAGAGCGCAAAAGCCGTATTTGCCGTATTTTCAAAGTCATCCTTCATTGCCCACGAACATTGGCTGCACCCCGAGCTTGGCTGTGAACGGATTATTCTCACCAGGACCTGTTAACACAAGTTTCATCGCTCCCAAGGCTAAAAATAAACCATATTTAACACTTGGAAGCAAAATTCCAGGCGAATATGTAATCTGATTTGATTGAATCTTCGTTGAAAATGTTAATGGTGGAATCAAATGCTTACCTTTAAGATGGGAGGTTGCATTTTTTTCTGTGAGTGGGTGGATAGACATCCGTTCCACCTATCAATTGATGGAATCGGAGATGGATGGATTCCTAAGCATCTAAAATGACAGGAGTTCCTCTTGTTTGAGGGCATTGACCCCAAACCTCTACTCCCCATTTGTGGTGCATGGCCACTGAGCGACAGTTTTCTATTCAAATCATGCTGCTCTGTTATAGGATTCAGGGGTATTTAGTGTTTGGTGTTCAGCTAGTGTCTGCTATGATATGGAAACAGAATGTGCCGAGGAGATACAGATATTAATTATAGTCATTTGGGAGTGATGGCATTATAAATGACTTCTATGATTTTTCTGTTCTACAGATGCTCAATAATGAATATGTATTACTCTAAGAAAAACTGCTAAGGCTTTCAAAGTTTTTTGACAATAAGAACTACATTTTATGACCCGACCCAGTACAAACCTGCATTTCTGTGTTTATAAAATTAAAACAAGACTTTCATGAAACGTTAGTTAACCTTTTTTGCTACCTGTCCTTACCTCTGATGCTTTTTACTAGTCTATTTTGTTTTATCGAATGCAGAGAAAGAAAGGAGAGTGTAGGTATTGACCAACTAAAACGATTTTGTGAGCCATTGATGGGTAAATTGAAAAATACGGATTATATAGTACAGTGGTGCCAGACTTTTATTTCACGGGTCAGTAAGATTTGAGAAGAAATTTCAGTGATTGATGTAAGATCATCCACTTAAGATGTTGCAGAATAAGGATATTCTAGGGGAGCCTGGGTGGCTCAGTTGGTCTGACTCTTGATTTCAGCACAGGTCATGATCTCAGTTTGTGAGTTTTTTTTTTTTTTTAAATATTTTTATTTATTTCTAGGAGAGAGAGAGAGAGAGAGACAGTGTGAGCAGGGGAGGGTCAGAGAGAGAGGGAGACACAGACTCTGAAATAGGCTCCAGGCTCTGAGCTGGCAGTCAGCACAGAGCCCGACGCGGGGCTCGAACCCACGAACCGCGAGATCATTACCTAAGCGAAAGTCGGACGCTTAACCGACTAAGCCACCCAGGCGCCTCTCACAGTTCGTGAGTTTGAGCCCCTCATTGCGCTTTGTGCTGGTGATGTAGAGCCTGCTTGAGATTCTCTCTCCCTTTCTCTCTCTCTGCCCCTTTTTGCTCGCTCTCTCCTTCAAAAAAAAAAAAATAAGTAAACTTAAAAAAAAATTTTAAGGATATTTTAAAACTTAAATTGTTATTCTGTCAGTAATTTTTCATGTCTATGATTTAGGGGGAATTTTCATGTAAAAATATCCTTTTATGAAAGAATATTTATTTATTTATTTATTTTAATTTTTTTTAATGTTTTTTATTTACTTCTAGGAGAGAGAAAGACAGCGTGAGCAGGGGAGGGTCAGAGAGAGAGGGAGTCACAGACTGAAACAGGCTCCAGGCTCTGAGCTGGCAGTCAGCACAGAGCCTGATGCGGGGCTCGAAACCACGGACAACCCACGAACTGGGAGATCATGACCTAAGCGAAAGCCGGACGCTTAACCGACTAAGCCACCCAGGCGCCCCTATGAAAGAATATTTAAACGTGAAACATTGAAAAGGGTACAGTTTCCGGATATAAATAGTGAATGCATTTAGCTTTCTGAAAACAGACTGCACTCTGTTTTTTCCCTCTGGGCAGCGAACTGGTGCACATTTTGTAAAGCAGTAGTATTCAGGAATCATCAAGAAGTTAGCAGTGTTGCTAAAAGAGCATTGCTTTGGGGACAGTACAATTTCAGGAACCAGTTCAGAATCCCAGCCAGTTGGGCCACATCATTTAACTTTTCAGAGCCTCCTTCTGTTCATCTGCAAAAGGGGTACCTTTCAGAGATATAGAGATAAGATTTATAAAGAGTTGAAGACCGTTTCAGATCAGAGGACTTTATAAATGTTATCCTCTGAGGATCATTCCCCTCCCTCTGCTGCTTTTGTGATCATGAACTTTGGGAACATGGAAAGCAGTCTGTTCTATTATGTGTTTCTGCGTGATGATGTGCTCTCCCATTAAGGACCCTTAGCGTGAAAAGCACTTGTTTGTTTCCTGTCTTGTCTTGACCCTCAAGATTTACCCCTGTTTTCACCTCCTGTCAGCCTCTTCCTACAACATCACTCATGAGAGGAACACAACTCGCTGGGCAGTTTGGTTTTAAGGCATGATTAGAAAATATTTCTTGATAGTACAGTGAGGTTGCAGTTTTTAAACTGAAGTTTTGAAGCTGCGGTTTTGGCTGGTGAGGGCTTGGAAGTTGAGCGGAAAACTAAGACTAAGGAAAGGATGTGCTTAAAATAGATCTCATGTGCCCTCTGTTTAATTACATGGTAATTTGTAAAACAGACTGGTTTCTGTGGCCTTGACTGCCCGATGGAGGTTTGTCCCCTACTATGGTTCCTCTTCAAAGCACAAACATGGAGACGTGCACAATTCTTACATCTCCACACATGCTTTATCTCCAAGAGCTCGATGAAGATCGTTTATTCTAAAAGTCATGCCTTTCTTGACAATGGACTCTATGTTTATTTCAGCAACATCTTTATTTATTTAAATTCCCCTCTCTTTGGCAAATATCTTTAAAAAAATTTTTTTTAATATTTATTTTTGAGAGAGAGACAGAGTGCGAGAAGGGGAGGGGCAGAGGGAGAAGGAAACACAGAATCTGAAGCAGGATCCAGGCTCTAAGCCAGCAGCACAGAGCCTGACGTGGCTTGAACTCACAGGCCACAAGATCATGACCTTAGCCGAAGTCTGACACTTAACTGACTGAGCCACCCAGGTACCCTGGCAAATTTCTTTATTAGATATTTTCAGTTTTGTCCAGCCCTGACCATACCTGCACTACCTCCTATTTAATCCCCATTGGATTTGCCTTCCAGGACAGCTCCAACCATCTGAAACTCTCAGGAAATGAGCTGGATGTTCCTGGGAAGGAAAGTTTATATTTATCCAGACCCTGTAAATGTTCCTAGAATGTTTCCTATAATAATAGCTAACGTTTTGGTGGGCTTGCTGTGTTCTAGAAACTTTGTTACCACCTTTAGGAACATTATCTCATTTAATTCTAAGAAAAAAGAAATACAGTAAAACCTTAGATTGCGGGTAACTTGTTCTGCGAGTGCTCCGCAAGACGAGCAAACATTTCTAATACGTTTTAACTTGATAAACGAGCGATGTCTTGCAATACGAGTCGTACGTGACGCCGAACGTCACATAATCACAATTGAGCCAATGGTTCTTGAAACTCACCTTGATATACAAGTGCTTTCGATTACAAGCATCTTTCCAGAACCAATTATGCTCGCAAACCAAGGTTTTCCTGTACTTCCTGCCTTGATTTCTTGAGAGATCTTTGTAAACATCAGCACTTTGCTACAGTGTGCTCTACCTCGCGATTTCAGACCTCAGGTACGTGGGGACTGCTGTTGTCCTACAGCTTCCCACTGTTTATTGAGTGATTATTATGCGTCAGGCCCTGCTCTGAGCACTACAGAAACACAGCGATGACTAAAACAAACTCCCTGTCCTCTGTCGGCGGGGGGAGCTGGTGGTGGTGGGAGAGATCCAGGCAATAGCTATCTATACATACAAATATAACGTCAGGGAGAGATCATCAACAACAGCAACAACAACAGAAAAGGGACAGGAAGTGGGCATGGGGAGAGAGATGCAGGAAGGCCTTTGATGAGGTGACATTTGAACAGAGACCCAAATGAATCGCAGAACAGGACTTGAAAATGTTTGGCAAATTGCAAAGAGCCCTTCGCTCCTGCACGAACTAGGTCTCTTGTTTTTGGCGGTTTTCTTGTCTTCTCAGAGATGGGCTTAGTGGAGCCAGACTGAGAGAAGCCAGCTCTGGAAAGGAGAGAGAGCTAAGGGTGTCAGCTGGGAGATGGCGTTGCCCCCGGGGCTCAGAACAGGACCCCGCGCTCCGCAGCATGGAGCAGAGTGAGGCCAGCTCCCAGAAGCAGAAGCCACGTCTGGTTTCAGAGAGAGCCTTGGTAAGGGGGCAAGAGCTTAGTGCTCAAAAACAGGATGCAGTTGGGGCAGGAGTCTTGCAGCAATGGTACTTAATGCTGACACCTTGGACTTGGAGCCAGAGCCCCGTGTCCCCTCCCCGTGCTCACAGCAGATGACCAGAGACACCTTTGCGTTCCATTTGATGCAGTCTGCTTTCTGCCACCCTCTTGTGCCGTCTGTCCATTTGCACTTGTTGATTGCCTCCTCTGCCTGAGAACTCAGTTGGAAAAGGAAGCCCCCACCCCCACTCAGGCTCAGTTTCCTCATCCAGCCCCCACAGGCCTATTACATAACCTTTATCCCTTGGCAACGTGCTGTATGTAATCTTCGTCTGGGATGCAGGCCCTGGTGAGGAAGCCAAGAGCATGGGATCTAGAGCCTCACCCACTGGTTTGAACCCTGGCTCCCCTTAGGCAAGTTACCCCACCTTCCTTATTCCATCTGTGAAATAGGAACAATAATAGTACTTATCTGGTAGGATTGTTATGAAGATAAATTCCATAGAACAGTTCTGGCCCCATGAGGGTTACCACTTGGCATGGATCTGTGTCCCCTCACTAAACTGTGAAGCCCTCACGGCGCTGACATTCTGTAGCTGGACACAAACTGCAAATTAGCAGACATGGAAATAAATGTTTTGGGGTAGTATTACCTGCTGTAAAGAAAAAATTAAATTAGGGTAACATGATCAAGAGTGACCTAAGGTGTGTGGCTGTGTGTGGGAGGGGCATGTGTTGTTTTAAATAGGATAAATGGAAGCTTTTCTGAGGATTTGACATGTGGACAGTGGTCCGATTCATGTGACAGTCTGGAGGACAGTTGTCCAGACAGAGGGATCGACAAGTGCTGGAATGACCTTGGTGTGTTTGGGCAAGGAGGTGAGAAAAGGTAAAGCTGGGTGCGCCCCGGAGGAGAGCAGGAAGTAGTGAAGCAGCGCACAGAGAATGACGGAAGGATGGGGAGATGCCTAGGGCAGGGCTCTGGAGGGTGGCCGGGAAATGTCCCCTTGCAGTGGGCGTCCCTGGGAGTTAGAAGCTGAGGAGTGGCAAGACTTGATTTATCTTTATTACATAAGATATATAAAATATTATATAACTGTATGTTTAGCTATGTATAATTATTTATAGTTTTTCTGTTTGCTGTGTGGAAAGCTGGGGTAATGGATAAAAGTCAGACACTGGGATTCTTGGACTTTCATGGAGGCTGAGGTAAACGGGATTTGCTCTGACAGCTTTTTTGGGGAAGACAGGGAATCAGGGAGGTTGAATAGTGTCCCCTCAAAATTCACATCCACCTGGAACCTCAGAACGAGACCGTATTTGGACATAGGGTCTTTGTAGATAGAATTAGTTAAGGACCTCGAGATGAAATCATCCTGGGTTGAAAGCCAATGACAGGTGTCCCTCTCAGAAGAGGAGGGGACACACAGAGGCACAGAAGATGACACACAAAGACACAGGCAGACGTCTGGAGTGATGCAGCCACAAGCCAAGGACTGTCAGGGGCCACCAGAAGATGGACAAGGAGAGAAAGGATTCTTCCCTAGGGCCTTGAGGGGAAGGGGGACCTTGCTGACACCTTGATTGTGGATTCTAGCCTCCAGAACTGGGGCGGATAAGGGTCTTTGGTCTCAGGAGATTTGCACTGGGGTAGGGATGGGGCGCACAGTCTTATCAGGAGTGCCGGCAGTTCTGAAGACATCCCTGAAGTCGGAGAGGGTGATATTAGCAGGAACTTGAAGGAGCTGGAGGAGCCCAGAGGCGACTTATGATGAATGCAGTTGAATGAATCAGTGGATGAATCAGTGAATGAATGAATGAGTCAATGAGTGAGTGAATCAATGAGTGAATGAGTGAGTGAGTGAATGAATGAATGAATGAGTGAGTGAGTGAATAGGCCTGAGACTGTGCAGTGCCTGCCCTTCAGGTCATTAAATTTGATATGTATAATTGGCCATCCAGGGGTGCCTGGGTGGCTCAGTCAGTTAAGTGTCTGACTTTGGCTAAGGTCATGATCTTACAGCTGTTGAGTTCGAGCCCCGGGTCGGGCTCTGTGCTGAAGCTCAGAGCCTGGAGCCTGCTTCGGATTCTGTGTCTCCCTCTCTTCTGTCCCTCCCCTGCTCACACGCTCTCCTTCAAGACTAAACATTAAAAAAAAAATTGGCCCTCCATTGGGGAAGGCTCAGCTAGTGAATACAGCCACCACCCCTTCTCTTGTGTGTCCTCTAAACTACTGTGAGTTGAAAAACCGGATTAATTAAGATCTTTGTTAGAATTCAGGTGAAGAGGACAGAGTGAGGGCTTCCTAAATGACTTTCTAATGCATAGAATGTGTGGGACTTAGAATCTGGACTTCTAACATCGATTTTCTGAGCCCAGAGGTAATTTTTCCTTCCTCCCTTTTAAGTGTTGGTTAGATGGGTCAAGTTAGGAGAAGTGGAGGAATAATCCAGAAGCATAATCCTCTGCCTCAGCAACAGAAATCAGTTCTGTTGCTTGCTTATTGCTCCTGGTTTTGTTTGGGTTTGGGTTTTTTTTTTTNTTAGAGTTGAAAGTGCTGAAAAGGGACAGGAAACTCCAGGCCACAAACATTTAATTTTGTTGTAATCCTGCCAGAGATCCACCCCCTCTGCTCCTGTAAATTTCTCTTGGCCCGTCTTATAGAAAGTGTATATGGACTGAGATCAAGGTTTTTTTGTTTGTTTTTTTTAATTAAACTAATAAACTGCACTCTCCTATGTAAAGCGTGGGTCCAAATGGTGATGCCCTGGAAACCTGGCCCTGTGTCTCGGTGTTTCCAATTCCTGGCTGTGTTTGGACACACAGTAGGTGCTGAATGAATGCTACTTTTATTGACATTGGCTCTGAAATGGCAAAGTGGTCATGTCTGTGTACCTGGGCTCAGTCAATTTCTATGTCAGTTTCTCTCCTTGTGTAATTGATGAGCGTCCTAATGTTGATTTTTTTTTGTAATCAAACATGGTATTTAGTTAATAAAAAAAAAAACCCACAGAATACAAATCAAAGCAGCTGTGTTTGCTGTTGGCGTGGCCGTTCCCCTCCTCATCCTGGAGTATGTCATAACAGTACCACATTTGTAGCAACAAAAGTTTAGAAATAAAAAGGATGACTTTTCTCCTTGCAGCTACCAGTGACAACCCACAGCGTCAGCTCATAGTATTTATTTAATTTTGCGTCTGGTAATGGGGCTCAGAGATAATCTTGTGAAGCAGATGCGTGAAGATCTGATCATTATGGAAGATCATTTCTTATAAAAATAAATATATTCTCCAGCCTTGGGAGGGGGGCAAGACATGACTCTAAGTCACTTCCTTTTTAAATGCGCTTGCCTATATTCATGGACTGTGTGGAATTTTTTGCAGTCCGTTTTTCCAGTTTGCCACCTTTTGCCACACTTCTTGCCTGTAAGTCTCCTGACCAGTGATGAATAAAGAAGGAGAAAGGAAAAAAACAAGACGAACAACAATAATGACAACAAACGAAAGAAACAAACAAGCAAATAAAAAACTGAAAACAAACACCTCTTTCCCAGTAGGCAGTGTAGACAGGAGGAAAGCGAAAAGTCAGCAGTGAGAACACAGGCTTCATTCGAGTTATCACAGGTCACAGGTCATCGGCAGCTTGGAGGAGAGCCAAACAGAGGGCGATGCCAGTGAGACATGCCTCTTGGGTGCAAAAGACTCATAAATAATATCTTAATATGAGATAGTTAAAAAAATCATATTTCATGCAAATACTCCATGATGATGAAAATATTAAAATGTTGAAGACAGGAATCTCACCGAGCACTGGCAAACTCAACCTCATTTGCTTCCCTCTAACTGAAAGTAGAGTCATCAAGAGCTTGAAAGGAAAAGTTCTCCTTCCTCTAAGCCTGGCTTTGCTCCTCTAGGTTTGGCTCCTTTAGGACCAGCTCTGTGACCTCAGGCAAATGACTTAACCTCTCTGAGCTTCTTTTTGTAAAATGAAGATAATGCTATCTGTTGCAGGACTTTTGGGTGGTTTCAAAATTATGTCCGTGTGGGGCGCCTGGGTGGCTCAGTTGTTTAAGTGTCAGACTTCAGCTCAGGTCATGATCTCATGGGTGCATATGCACTGGGTGCATAGTAGTCTCCTAATAAACTATGGGAGCCGTGAGGGTTAAGGCAGCTTTGTTTTCACTTTGTAGGATGTATCAGAGTATAGCCCCGTGCCTGTGCTTTGAACACTCATACATCCGTTCAACCCATTTCCTGTTTAGTCATGGCTTCTTGCCTGGGCTTTAGCCATGGGCCGTAAGCTGTCATTTCAGTACCTCCTTCTCAGAGCGGCTCAGCCTTCTGAAGCCATCCAGAAATCAGGTTTCACGGCGGCTTTTATTTATGAAGGTCTCCCTGGTCATTGTATGTCTCTCTTGAGCATATTTCCACACCTGATGATTCATCTGGATGATGCCTCACCCTTAATTGTCACTTGAACTGTCCATAGTCCTGAGCTGGCCTTTGATTTGCTCCGTAGAGATGGAGCAAATGCTCTTACCACCCAAGGCTGAAGCTAACGTGGGCAAGAGTGGAAATTAGGGAAGGAGAGTGCAGTGGGAATCCAGTAAATACTTGATACAGAAAACTGTAAAGCAGCTCAGTTATTCTCTCCCCATCGTACAAGGTGGGCGGAAACAATTTTTTGTCAGCCTTTCTTCTAATCTGATTGTAGCTGCAGAGACTATCAGCTAAGCCTCCCTTTCATTATTCTTCTCCTTGGTGCTCTGGATCTGTGGATGCAAAATGATATGGAAAGGACAGGAGGGTGTCACTCCAATAACTGGCTAGCTTTGGGGGGGGGGTCTTAGCAGTCCTTATTAATGGTTTGTGTGTTTTGAATATTCATGAGTGTGCCCCGTGCATTATTGAGGGAGGCCATATGAAGGAAACACACATTTCGGTTTTCAGTCGTGTGTGCTGTGAACGTAAGCTCTTCTTTTCCGTTTAATGAGCAAATAGGAACTTAACGGAGTTGGGTGCAAAATGATACAAAAGATGAGGCGAATGGGATTTTCGCCCCTGAAACGTTTAGGATGTAGTTGGTTAGAATGAATTCTGCTCGAGCTAAGCACTAGGCTCCCACTCCCCATCCCGCATTTCCCTCTTCTCTCATTTCTGCCCTGGAAATGTTGCTCGGATCTGGCCTCTCCATGTTCACCCTGTGGGCATTTGTTCTTGCGGGTTTTGGTTTTTTTAACTCTTTTTTTTTTTTTAAGCTTTATTTATTTAAGTAATCTCTCCACCCCCAAGATCTGGAGTCCGGAGGGGGCTCCTCTTTGGATTGAGCCAGCCAGGTGCTTTTTAAGGGCGATCCCTCCTCATTTACTGCTAAGGTCTAGTGAGAGCCGGGCTGAGCTGTCCTGGAGCCCGAGGCGAAGAAAATTGCGGGTCCCTCTGTGCACTTATCAAAATCTGTGCACTTATCAAAATATCCTCCCATATTGCCAACCAAGTGGGAAAAGTTAATAAAAGCTCTACAATATTAAAAAAAAAAAA
>NW_027532607.1:3830329-3885474 GCF_008692635.1 Crocuta crocuta | reverse complement strand
TTTGCACGCCAGTTGTATAATAAGGCAGGTTGTAAAACAGCAACAGCCTGCCTTTATTTACCATTTGGATTTTTTTTTTTAAGTTGTGGGTTTTCTTGCATTAATTTTGAGTATTAAGGAAATACTGCATTAAAGGAATAGGTATCTGCATTGCTGGGCTTTCTGGAACCCTCTTGACTTTGTACCTCCCACCTTCGTACCGATCCTGGCTCCGGACTCCTATGAAAGCCCACTCCCGGCTGTCATGCTCGCAGCTGCCAGTTACCTTGCTAATAATCCTGATGGTGATTATGTCACTTGCACGTCGGCTCCTGATTGCCGGGGAGGTGGAATCCAACCCCCTTGGCTTGATTTCAAGCCCTATCACAAGCTGGCCCCCACTCACCTCCCCAGGGCATCTGCACCACCTGACCCTGTTTCCTCTTCACCAGGCCTCCACAAGACAGCACCTTGTGCCCTTGCCTGAGTTGTGCTTCTGTCCCCAAACTCCTTAACTTAAAATATCCCTGCTTAGCTCTTGACTTCCACCTGGGACACCACCTTCTGGCTGGGCTGAGTTTCTGGGCTCCTCAAGCGGTTTAATTGCTCTGTTTCCCCACCCAAAACTGTTTGCCTCCGCTCAGATTCCTCCATTGGCTCTTGTCCTCACCATTCCACTGTGATTTATCTGTTTACCTGTGTCCCTGGTTACACTGCCTGCTCTCTGAGGAGAGCAACCGGGCTTTCCTGTCAAATGAATAATGAATACAATTTTGGATACAGTGAAAAAAACAGTA
The DNA here is from genome assembly GCF_008692635.1 of Crocuta crocuta. Taxonomy (NCBI): domain Eukaryota; kingdom Metazoa; phylum Chordata; class Mammalia; order Carnivora; family Hyaenidae; genus Crocuta; species Crocuta crocuta. The sequence goes on along the minus strand of NW_027532607.1, from coordinate 3,884,698 downwards.
AGAGCTGCTATGAAATAATCCATGAGAAACAGTAGCAGGCAGGGAGGGCCCTGGTCTTAAAATCCGGAGTCCAGTCTTGGTGCTGTCATCAGCTGGCATTGTGTTGCTAGTTATTTTCAGATTTTCACTGTGGAAACTTCCAAGCCTAAGCAAAAGTAGAGAACCCTATGATGGACCTGCATGTACCCACTTGCACCTACAACAGTCCGCTCAGGACCAGCTCGGCTTCTCGTCGTGCTGCGCCCTCCGCCCCCAGCCCCCAGCCGGGGATGACTTGGAAGTCAATCCCAGACAACGTATTCTTCCGCATAGAATTATTTCAGTATGAGGACATTAAACTTGGAATTGATTGCAAACTCAGTATGAACCAGGTGCAAAGAAGAGCTCACAAAGGTTGGGGATCTCGGGGAGGCCCTTTGCAGGAAGTCCTGAAGGATGGGTATGGGTTTTGGCAAAGAAGTTTTGTTGAGCGGGAAGTTGTGAAATCNCCCAACCTGGGGGCCTGAGCCAGCCAGGTACCCCCATTTTCATTTTATGTTACCAATTTTGTGTTACTTTTTTCTTTTTAAAAATTTTTAACATTTGTTTATTTTTGAGAGACAGAGAGGGGCACCTGGGTGGCTCAGTCAGTTAAGCATCTGATTTCCTCTCAGGTCATGATGTCGCTGTTCATGGGTTCAAGCCCCGTGTCAGGCTCTTTGCTGACAGCTCAGAGCCTGGAGCCTGTCTTCAGATTCTGGGTCTCCCTCTCTCTCTGGCCCTCCCCTGCTCAAGCCGTCTCTGTCTCTCTCTCAAAAATAAATAAAACATTAAAAAAAAGAGAGAGAGAGAGAGACACTGTGAGCCCGGGAGGGGCAGAGAGAGAGAAAGAGAGAGAGAGAGAGAGAGAGAGACCCAGAATCCAAAGCAGTCTCCAGGCTCTGCGCTGACAGCAGAGAGCTCAATTCGGGGCTTGAACCCACGAACAGTGTGATCATAACCTGAGCCTAAGTCGGAAGTTTAACCCACTGAGCCACCCAGGTGCCCCTAGCTTTGTGTTACTCTGAAGGGTAGCACTCACCTTTGGGTGAATGGGGCTGAGGGTTGTACTTAACACTTATTTAACCTCCTACAGCTCTGTCTCTGGAAGCATTTTCCTTCTTAACCAATTTCTCCTTTAACATTGAAAGGGATGGGGCGCCTGGGTGGCTCAGTTGGTTAAGCTTCAGACTTCAGCTCAGGTCATGATCTTGGGGTTTGTGGGTTTGAACCCCGCGTCGGGCTCTGTGCTGACAGCTCAGAGCCTGGAGCCTACTTTCGGATCGTGTGTCTCCCTCTTCTCTCTGCCTCTCCCTCACTTGCACTCTTTGTCTCTCTAAAAAATAAATAAACATTAAAAATATTAATTAAATATTAAAAACAACAATAAAAAACAACAGCAAAAGGGACTATGACAGGTGCATTTGCAGGATCTGGCTCCTGTACCCACCACCAGGCTTCAGTGGGGGGAGAAACGTGTTCCACGCTCCGCCCTACACTAGGGTGACCTGGCAGCTGGTCATTTTATCCCACTGGGTTTAATCCTTACTATGAATAACAGAGAGAAGCTTTGTTATTCATGGGGGTGGATTTCTGCTGCTGAGAGAATTAGCTGCAATCTTATTCGAAAGGTGCTTTCTGATGCCATGAGTTCTTTTGAACTGTGCATAAATAGAGGCCATTGTTTAGGTATTTGGAAGGTAAGGCTTAAATTGCTCTAGAACTTTCCATTGGACTCCAGATATCTTTGTTTGGTTGATTACCTCTACCCCCCAACCCTGACACCCAAGGTAGTAGTTTTCTCCATATTGCTTTAGGACCTGCCTCTTCAGCACCTTCTAGAACTAGGGCACAACTTTTACTGGAGCTTTTTCTACCAAGAGAGGGGAGAAAAATTCTTCTAGGTTCCCCCCCTCACAAAAGACTGGAAAATAATAGTCTATGGAAGCTTAACTGGAATCTCACACAGAGTTTAGGAATATGGTAAAGAAATAATTTTGTTTCAGATTAAGATTTTTTTATTAAAAACAGTTTTTTTAAATGTTTATTTGTTTTTGAGACAGAGAGAGACAGAGCTTGAGGCAGGGAGGGGCAGAGAGAGAGAGAGAGAGAGAGAGAGAGAGAGAGAGACGGAGACACAGAATCAGAAGCAGGCTCAGGCTCCGAGCTGTCAGCACAGAGCCTGATGCTGGGCTCGAACCCACGAACCGTGAGATCATGACCTGAGCCGAAGTCGGACGCTTAACCCACTGAGCAACCTAGGCACCTTTCTTAATTTAAGTTTAGAAGAACAGTATAGAGTGAGTTTATTAATTTATTGCTCCCTGGAATCCTCTTAGGAGGACAAGATATTTTAGAATTTCTAAAGGAAGATTTGATTATTTATACAAGTCTCAAAGCTTGCACACCGCAATTCTCCAGCACAATATGCCTTTTTTTGGGGAGGTCCTGGGAGCTGCCCATAAGAAGCGTACTTTGTCTTTGAAATCACCCAGAGAAGCCCCTTTCTTTGAAGGTGATTATTTTCTGAAATTTTTACCTGGGATCTCACCTAACACACTGCTCTTTTGTTATTGTTGTTGTTGTATTTCTTTTTTTTTTTCCCCACATAATGAGAATCTTTAAGATCTACTCTCTTAGCGACATTGAGATATACAGTCACCACTCTGGATGCTACATCCCTAGGACTCAAATTATTACATTGCCTTGCTTGAAAAGGCTTATTGAAAACGTTTGTGGGCTTAGTCTGGGTTTTGTTTTTCTTTTGATCACTTCAGTCCACATGGGTCACTGAGTGTATGGCCATCTGTACTTCCTTTGCCCAGAGTGAAAGTGGTTTTCTCATCTGGGACCAGATGCACTCAGAACTGATGCAGTTTTCGCTGACTTAGAGGAGAGGGTTCAAGGGCTTCTTCAGAACTCAAACAGCTGCCCATTGTAGGTGCTGCACGCATGCTCAGGTTTCTGCTTTCATAATCTTCCCTCCATTTCTCCCCTTGCTGGTTCTGTCGAGAACCAGGCCATTCTCTCCTCTCTTCCGTGGCCCTGTGATTCTAGTCCTAGACAAAGGATAAGAGCTTCTGGTGCAGTCTTTTCTCTTCATTCACAGTCAAAATCCCCATCAGGCCGTCTTTACTGAACTGCAGAGGTGAGCACATCCATGACAGTATTTATTTCTCTGCTCCTTCAAGTGCTACCGTTTTTTATCTCATTGCTCTTCCTCCTTGTCACCTGTGCATTGAGACCAGACAATTAAAACCATTTGGTTGTACTTATTTAATTTGCGCTGACCTGCCAAGGGGTGTAGTGTTGACAGAGCAAAGTCACTTCCCTTGTATTTTCTCCTCTTACCATGTTTGAGTTTGGAAAGGCTTGGTATTTGGAAGACGGTACAAGGGACCCAGAGAATTGCTTGTTTGATGGTGTTGATACACACTTGTTTTGAAGCCTGACACTGGGTATTGTTAATTTAATTTGGAGCCTGTCAGATTCTGCATTCTAATCACTCATCTGAAGCCTAGCTGAGGACCCAAGATTATTTGTGAAACTGCCATTGGAGAAAGCATAATCCTGTTTTTTAAAGGGAAAAGGACTTTCTTTTAATGTTTATTTATTGAGAGAGAGAGAGAACGAGTGGAGGGAGAGGCAGAGAAAGAGAGAGAGAGAATCTCAAACAGTCTTCACACCCAACAAAGAGCACGACTTTGGGCTCAATCCCCCGAACTGTGAGATCATGACCTGAGTCGAAATCAAGAGTTGGACACTTAACCAACTGTACCACCCAGGCACCCTGTGTTTTGGATATTTTAATTACTTAATGGTTTATCTTTCTGGCAGTGAGGGTAGTATATCAGTCAGTGATTACCAACAATTAAAATAACAAATCAACTACAATAACATTTACACTCTCAGAAAATCCAACCAAAATCACACTTCATTTTTGCTCTCATGATTTAGAGGTAAGTTTAGAATCAGTTTCATGACTCTTACAGTATTTTCCAAACTAAGGACTTGCTAAATGTGTTTTTACTCTTGCTATTAAATTAGATGTTTAACTTATAAAGAAATCGCTACCTCAAAAGTGGGCCTGAGGCCACATCTCACATCCTCCCACCTCAGATGAAATATTGCACAGGGGACTTTGTATTTTAATTTTTTAAACATTTACATATTTTGAGAGTGAGCGAGAGTGCACATATGAGCTGGGGAATGGTGGAGAGACAATCCCAGAGAATCTCTCTGACCGCACAGCATCTGATGCAGGGCTTGAACCCACGAACCACAAAATCATGACGTGACCTGAGCCTAGTCAAGAGTCCAATGTTTGACTGACTGGGCCTCCCAGATGCCCCTGCACAGGGGACTTTTTAAAGAAATTGTGGTTATTTATATATATAACCTAAAGTTTACCTTTGTAACCTTTTTTTTTTAATGTTTTATTTATTTCTGAAAGAGAGAGAGAGAGAGACAGAGGGGGAGAGAGAGAGAGAGAGAAAGAGAGAGAGAGCATGAGCAGGGGAGGGTCAGAGAGAGAGGGAGATACAGAATCTGAAACAGGCTCCAGGCTCTGGGCCTGCTGTCCGCACAGAGCCTGATGCGGGGCTTGAACCCACGAACCATGAGATCATGACCTGAGCCGAAGTCGGACGCTTAACTGTCTGAGCCACCCAGGCACCCCTGTAACCTTTTTGAAGTATATAGTTCAGTGGCATTAAGAAGATTCACAGTGTTGTGTAACCACCACCACTGTGCATCTTCAGAACGTTCTCATCCTCTTGAGTAGAAATCTTGTCCCCCTTAAACACTGACTCCCCACTTCTACCTCCCCCTGACCCCTGTCAACCACCCTTCTACTTTCTGTCACCATGAATTTGACTGTTTTATGTTAGGTATCTCATATTATAGGTGGAATCAGACAGTGCTTTTCTTTTGTGTTGGGATTATTTCACGTAGCGTAATGCTTTCTGGGTTCCCTGCTGTCGCGTGTATCCGAATTTCATTCTTTTTTAAGGCTGAAGAATACTTCATTGTCTGTGTGTACCACATTCTGTTTATCAACAGTCATCATCAGATGAATGGACAAGAGACTTTTAATTAATTTTCAAAAAATGACTTATTTATATATTTATGTATTTATTTCTTTATTTCTTTAAGTAAGCTTTATGCCCAACGTAGGGCTCAAACTCAGGGTCCTAAGATCTAGAGTCACACTCTCTACCCACTGAGCCAGCGAGGTGCCCCAACCAGATACTTTCAAAACATTATTTTTGCTCATCTAGTGTGTGTGCGTGCGCGCGTGCACACACACACACACAGAGGAGATACCTGTATGAAGTGATATTAGATTTAATTATTAGATAATTTTTAGAATATGTTTTAGGATATGTTTGCAGCTTTATTAATGGAGGTATAATAAACCACCCGTATTTAAAATGTACAGTTTGATGAGTCATGCCATACACATAACCCTTGTGAACTCATCGCCGTGATCAAGGTGAAGAATATTTGTCATCCCTAAAGGTTTCCTGGTGCCCCTTTGAAACCCATTTCTTACTCCCTACTCTGCCTCCACGGGCTTCCATGTACAGCAATTTCTCAGCCTTCCTGCAGCAGGGTGGCCCGGCGCCGAGGCGCTAGCGGAAGGGTTGTGAGTAGAAGTGAGTGCACTCCTCCAGGCCTAACCTCCCATATGCGTGCCTTTCTCTCGTCCCCCGTGTCCTGGCAGAATAGCCAAGGTGACCCACTCGTTGGAGATGGCAGAGCCCTGTCAGCCTGCATCTCTGAATGACTGTATGGAACAGATCGCCCCACCCCATTGCCAATAAACCTCTGTTGTATTAAACCCCTATCTGAGTGTTTGTTGCAACAACTAGCATTACCTTAGCTAATGCGGTAATGGTCACAGAGGGGCACCTGGGTGGCTCGGTCAGTTAAGCATCTGACTTCCTCTCAGGTCATGATGTCGCTGTTCGTGGGTTCGAGTCCCCGCATTGGGCTCTGTGCTGACAGCTCGGAGCCTGGAGCCTGCTTCAGATTCTGTCTCCCTCTCTCTCTGCCCCTCCACTGCTCATACTCCTTATCTCTTTCTATCTCTCAAAAATAAACCTTAAAAAATATTCAGAGAAAAAAAATATTCACAGAGCTCTTACAAACTGACAAGAAATAATCACATACCTCAGTATATTAGATTGACTGTAGTAGTCATTTCAATATGTATATGCATACCAGGTCATCATATTTTATGCCCTCTGTATATGCAGTTTTTCTTTAAAAAATTAAAATAATGTAAAAATTTTATTTCTACTATAATAAAATAGTATTTTATTATATACTCACTTGGAAGCCCTTCTTCCTCTAATTTCTTGCTCTTCTTTCTCTTCTTTTTTTGGGGGGTCATTTCTGGAGCCCCTCCAGGGTGCCAGGTGCTGACTGTACAATGATAAACAACCTCTACCCTGCATTTGGGGAATTTTTTGTCTGGCGGGTCACACAGATGGCTGGCCATCCAAGCAGAAGGCGAAGGGGAAGGTGGGAGACTCACTAATGGAGAAGGACCCTATTCACTGTCATTGGATGGGTGGGTGTGTGGGAGTGGGGGAAGACCTGAGGAATGAAGGGCTCGAGATTCTAAGTCCTCTTACCCAAAAGGCTAGAAAGAGACGTGAACAGCATCAAAGATCATGTACATAAGAGGAATCTGTAATACTGCAATAGTTCCACTCCTAGGCATGATTTCTGGTAAAGTATTTTCAAGTTTTACCATCAAAGACTCTTCCCTCCTAAAACAGTAGAGCACAACTTAAACTCCTCTGGCCCCTAGATAGACAGAAGGTTCTGTGTATGCAATGACCAACTTTCAAGCAATATTACCATACATCGTACAACACTTAACAATTTCAAAATCTATTCTGGCCATGCGTTATATCCTCATTTGTACATAATACAAAGAATATAAACTCATCGTGGTGGAAGAATAAAATGTTGAATCTGGATCTCCTGGCATTTAGTCCACTGTTCTTTTATCTACAATTCTGTTTTCTTTAAATGTTTATTTATTTCTGAGAGAGAGAGAGAGAGAGACCAAGCATGAGCAGGGGAGGGGCAGAGAGAGAGAGGGAGACACAGAATCTGAATCAGGCTCCAGGATCTGAGCTGTCAGCCCAGAGCCTGACATGGGGCTCTAACCCATGAACTGTGAGATCATGACCTGAACTGAAGTCACACGCTTAATCAACTGAGCCCCCCCAGGCGTCCCTTTTTGTCTACAATTCTTAATACCCTGTATGTAATAGCATATGAAATGTTTTGGCCACATCATACGTCAGCCATTGTTGGGCATTGGGAAGGTCCAGGAAGCTAAGTCTCCAGGCTGCTGAATGCATTAGTTGAAAGAATTGTAGAACTGTCGTGCATTTAGATGGTTGTAGGTGAGCTGAGGGCCACAGGTACAATCTGACCCATCTACTCGGAACTTGAAAGAGCAGACTAATGCCCCTATTAGCATTATGAGCCTCTCAAAGACAGCTGAAGCATGCCCTTTGCCTTCTAGATGCCAGATCTCTGTAGTCTAAATTGCCTCAGTTTCGTTCTGTTTTGCTCTCCAATCTGTATATTTGTCCCTAGTTTGATCATCATCTCTGGCATATTTGTTTTGTAATCACTAACTCTTTATAAAAATCTATTAGCGGTCTGCTGGGAACAAACTGTCAGAATAACAAGAGAGGAAAAGGCATTTTCTTGATGTCTTTGCAGGCATGACGCAGAAGGTAGACTCTTCCTGGCTTTTTCAATCTTGAGCCCTATCTACTTGCTGCTTGTGTGAGTCTGTATGATTCTGAACTCACTTCTCTTCTGGGCCTTTTTTTTTTTTTTTTTTTTTTTTTTTTTTTGCTAAGCATTCCCCAAGGCATAGCCTCAGCCCCAGATGCTTTCCAGTTTTGCAGCTGTTCACTGGATGTTTGTGCCTGAATATCTTCATGGCACCTCAATAATCAACCCAAACCAGCCCCTGTTCCTGTGTTCTTGCCTTCTTCAGTGACGCCACTGTCTAGCAGGTGCTAAGACCAGAAACCATCTGCGTCTTCTCTCCCACCACTTCTTTAGAACCTAAAAGGCTCATTCCATCTTCCCAATGTCTCTTTGATCTGACTTCTGCCACTTTGCTTTCATTTTTATCTTTTACCTGGATGCAGCATCTTGGTTTTTTTCCTTGTCTTTAAGTCATGTTTTCACATAGGCTCCAAAGTTAGCTTTCCAAAACTCCTATTTGATAGTCACTTCCTTAAAAATTTTAATGAAGTTTATCCCCTATGAGATGAAGTACCAGCTTCCTAGCAAGCCCTCCTGATTTCTCCCTTACTCTCTTGTGCACCCTGCCCTCTGGGATCACATATTATCTGGGATCTCCTTTCCTAAATACTACCTTAGTTTTCATACCTCTTTTCGCCTTTGCACACTGTTAAATCCTTGCCTCAGCTCCGTGCCCGTTACTATAATATTATCACGTCTCTGTCTCTTCCAGAGCCTCCCCTACCCTCTTCTTCCACCTCAGCCGGTTAGCTGCTGCTCTGCTCCTTCAGTTTGTTTAAACAGCTTTACTGTGGTGTAATCTGCATACTGGAAATACACCCCCGGTCAGCGTGCCGATGAGTTCTAGCGAATGCGTACATTTGTGCCACTATCACCACAATACAGCTTATAACTTTCCGTCACCCCCCAAATTTCCCTCATGCTTTTTTGTGGTCAGTCCTTGCTCTTGCCCAGGCAGCCCAGTGATGTGCTTTCTGCCTTTGTAGTTCTGTCTTTTCTAGGAATTTCATATAAAATGATGGAATACACGGTCTTTTGCGAGTGGCTTCTTTCACTTAGGATACTGTCTTGAGCTCATCCATGTTGTTGAGTGTATCAGTAGTCAGTTCCTTTTTATCTCTGAGTAGTGTTCCATTATATGGATGTACTGCATTTGTTTATCCATTTACCAGTTAATGGATATTTGGTTTATCTCCAATTTGGGGCTGTTATAAAAATAACTGCTATGATCATTGGTCTACAAGTCTTAGTGTGGACGTATGCTTCTGTTCCTCTTGCACTGATACTCAGGAGTAGAATTCCTGGGTCAGATGTTAATTTATGTTTAACTTTTGAAGAAGATTGCAGACTGTCTTCCAAAGTGGCTGTTCTATTTTATATTGTGATGAGCAGTGTACAAGGGTATTGGTTTCTTCACATCCTTGATGACAATACTTGTTATTGATATTATCTGTCCTGTTGCTTATAGCTGTTGTACTGGGTGTGTGGTGTTATCTCACTGTAGTTTTGATTTGCATTTCCTGTGGTCTTTTAAAACTGCTTTGTATTACAGAATGTATTATGTTTTATTGATATTTATCTTCTTCTGATCTGTGAGCTATTTTAGGGCTGATCCATCTATTCAGCAGAGTGCCATTGGGCAGGTTCCTTTTAAATACTTAAGAGTATGTTGAATGAATGAATGAACAAACTGATACTTATTATCAGTAGCCAATTCTCAGTCATTTTCGGTAACAGAAAACACTCCTAAATTAACTCTTGAGATGATAGAAAAGTCAAGCTTCTTCCCCTGAACATGTTTTTTTCCCCAGTTTCCGAGAAGCAATATGTTGACTGAACTAAATTTTGCTCCCTTCCCTTCCCCCTTCCCCTTTCCTTTCCTTTTCACCCCTTGGTGGGAATTAAAACATATAGACAGAAACTCAACCTTTAAATGACTAAGAGCTTGTGGAATAGCTTGGGAGAGAGAACCATTTGGGTTATTGGTTACTTCAAGTTCTGGGAGTGGGGGATTTCCACCAGTACTGTGACTATCTGCCAGTTCTCTACTTTTCTCTCAGTTTGAGCAGAAGTCTGCAGACATTTTCCATAAAGGGTCAAATGGTAAATATTTTAGGTTTTGTGGGCCAAGAAACAATATCAAGGATATTACATAAGTGCTTATATAATGAGAGACAAAACAAATCTCCATGAATTTTTGTTGATAAAATTTGAAACATAATAATAATAGGATACAATTTTTTTAATATTTTTATTTATTTCTAGGAGAGAGAGAGAGAGACAGAATGAGCAGGGGAGGGTCAGAGAGAGAGGGAGACACAGACTCTGAAATAGGCTCCATGCTCTGAGCTGGCAGTCAGCACAGAGCCCGACGCGGGGCTCGAACCCACAAACCGCGAGATCATGACCTAAGCGAAAGAAAGTCGGACGCTTAACCCACTAAGCCACCCAGGCGCCCCTGGATTCAATTTTTTTGTAATACAGATTTACTAATAAGAATAGAATGTTGGCGGGGGAGAATAACATTTTGCTTAATTAGAGTTCAAAGTTAATGTTTCCTGTCATCATGGTTGAAACAGGGCCTCATTACCTCAGTAAAGCTTCTCTGAAAACACCATGGTCTTCTGTCCTGAGAATTCACCAGAATGTTCTGGCTACGTTGGCTCTAATAGTGTTGGAAAAGTTTTTACAGGAAGAAACAGATTAACAGCATAGGCTCTGGGGTAAGACTCCTTGGGTTTGAATACCTGCATAGAGACTCAATAACTATGAGATCTTCGACTACGTACATACCTATCTAGAAGCTTCTGTTCCCTCATCTATAAAATGAGTAATAATACTTACTTCACAAGGATATTGTAAAGATTAAATACAGAGATTCAGAATGACATTTTGTAAATATTATTATTCTTTTGATTTTCAGCCCTTTAAAGATGTGAAAAACCATTGTTAACTCACAGGCAGTACAGAAATGGGTGGCTGGCTGGGTTTGGCCTGCAGGACATAGTTTATGAGCTCCTGCAGTCGAGTATAAACTGGAATTATTGCCACTTATTTTGGAAGTAATGATTACTTTTTCTAATTGCAAAGCACCATATGTTCACTGGAGAAAATTTGGAAAACAGAGAAATGCACAATAAAACAAAAGTCATCCAGAATCTCCATCATCCAGAGATGTTTTATTGGTAGCATGTCACCAAATATCTGTGCAGTCCATAGTGTTCATATGTAAACATATGTTTCTTATTTTGTTTATTTATTTGTTCTTTTCCATGTTGGAAATGTTTTTTTAAATGTTTGTTTATTTTGAAAGAGAGGGAGAGAACAAGTGGATGTGAGCAGCAGTGGGGTAGAGAGAGGGGGAGAGAGTGAATCCCAAGCAGGCACAGAGCCAGACTTGGGGCTCAAACTCACAGACCATGAGATCATGACTGGAGCCAAAATCAAGAGTTGGACTGAGCCATCCAGGTGCCCCTCTATGTTTTGTTTTATTATTTTATTTTGTTATTTTATTTTTATTTTATTTGTTTTGAGAGAGAGAGTGAGCACACAGAAGGGCAGAGAAAGAGGGAGAGGGAAAGAAAATCCCAAGCAAGCTCCGTGCTGACAGTGCAGAGCCTCATGTGTGGGGCTCGATCTCACAGACTGTAAGATCATGACTTGAGCAGAAATCAAGAGTTGGATGCTTAATCACCTGAGCTACCCAGGGGCCCCAGTTTATTTGCATTTATAGTAATTGTTGATATATTTTAGATTATTTCTCTTATTTCATGCTATTTCCAACACCTTTCCTTTGCTTGCTTTCTTACTGAATTCATTTTATCAACCCCCTCCCCCTTCTCTATTAGTTTTGTTGCCTTTAAATGTTTATGGTGTGCCCTTAATATTTAAGACTTAAATAACAGTCTAAAATTAATTATACCTCTGCCTGGTTTGTTTTCTATTTATTCAGTCTCTCAAAAATAAATAAACATTAAAAAAATTTTTTTTAATGTTCCTTCTCCTTCATTTTAGCAACTATAAAATGTGCTTCCATATCTGCCATGAGAAGCATAGGTGGCCCACCCCCAGCTGCCACATCTAAGGATTTACTCAAAAGCCATGCTTTCCTGGGCTGCTCCCTGTTTTAGGCTGAGTATGATGAGGGTTCTAATGCTGGCCTATTGCTGTAAGATGTTGCACTCCTCCAGTGAGTGACTTTGGCTCAAGGGTTCTCAACAATGTGGCCAAAAACTTTCTCAAAAGTTTGCTTCATTCTCAGTCTCATCCTCTCCAACATGCCTTCTTCCTTTTTCTCCTTCAGAAGTTATACCTGCATCATGGTCTGCACGTCTTTCTTACCTACTTTTGTTTTCCTCTAACATCCTTCGTTGGCATCTGCTTCTTGGAGGATCCAAGCTAATACAATTTCTATTTTTGTCATCTGGATCTTGCATTAAATTCATATGGACCTTCTCGTTTTTCATGTACCCCTTGTCCCTGTTCCCATGCTCATTCTTTCATATCCCTTTCATCTCTCCAATCCCTTTGGTAATTTCCTCAAATCTGTCTTCCATTTTACTCAATTCTCTCTTCTTTTGTGTCTAATCTGCTATTTAACCTTTCTGTTCAGTTTTTAATATCAGTGATTATAATAGTCATTTGTAGAGCTCTATTTGGTTTATTTTTAAATCTGACTGTTACCTTTTTCATAGTTTTTCCCTCAGGATTTTATATCTCCTTTATGTCTTTAATAGTTTTTTGCTTTGTTTTGTTTTGAGAGAGAGAAAGAGGACATTGGAGAGGAGGCAGACGGAGAGAGTGTTAAGCAGTCTCCATGCTCAGTGTGGAGCCTGATGCAGGGCTCGATCCCATGACCCTGGGATCATGATCTGAGTCAAAATCAAGAGTTGGATGTTCAATCGACTAAGCCACCCAGGCACCCCATGTCTTTAATAGTCTTTAAACATATTTAGTATTCTCTGTTTCAAACTGTAATTATCCCAAGTTCCTGGATTTGTTGTGTTTGCTGTTTTCTGCTCATGGTATATTGTAATTTTAGATTTTCTTATAAGCTGATTTTTAGTGGGGATTATTTTTTTCTGTGGGAATCTCATGTGGCCTGATAGTGGGACTTCCCCAGAACAATTTGCTTTGTTGTTCTAGAGATCCCAGGAGTATTCCTGGCTTGGGACCAACGTTTCTGCTAATCTTAGTTTGGAGTTTTTTCAGCCATTATGCTCATGGTCTGGATCTGGGATATCCATTTTTTAGGGGAGATTTTTGTTTTGTTTTTGTTTTCCATTTAGCGTTCAGGGACCTATGAAATTGTCCTCTTGGACACTTTGCCCAGGGGAAGAGTTTTTCCCTTAATTTTCACTGAGGAAGCAATCCTTGGAGGATCCTGCCTCTCCTGAAGGGTGTTAGTTTTACTCTGCTTCGTGGCAGCTCAAGGTTTTACCTCCTTTGTGCACTTGGGTTTTAAAATCCAAGCCTGTAGGTTACCAAAGCGACCTTAGGGTCAGCTCGCATGCTTTCACTCAGTTTTTCCCTTTTCAGGTCATATTTTACCCAGCCTTCCTATGTGTTTATAGCAGGAGGTTGTTTTTGTTTTTTCAAATATCTTAGCCTGTCATCATATTGTTGAAACAAAAGACCTATTTATCACATTCAGTTCTTTTTTTTTTCCAGTTTTTTAAAAAAATGTTTATTTATTTTTGAGAGAGTTTGAGTGGGGGAGAGGCAGAAAGAGAGACACAAATACAGAATCTGAAGCAGGCTCCAGGCTCTGAGCTGTCAGCACAGAGCCCAGCATGGGGCTCAAACCCATAAACTGTGAGATCATGACCTGAGCTGAAGTCTCACGCTTGAGCCACCCAGATCCCCCCACCACATTCAGTTCTATGCTTGAAGCCTTCTCTGGGCACCAGTTTCTAAGCAGTGTCATTAGAGAAACCCATAAACTCACGCACGATTAGAAAACCCACGTGTTTGATCCTGTTGAGACTATAGATCTATAGTATATCCCAAGGGTTTTAGAAAGAAGACTACCTTTTATCTTCCAATCTGTGGTAACTTCATTGGTAAATCATGAAGCCCTTTAAGATTTTACAAATAGAACTGACACTTAGAAAATGATGATGGGGCAGGGGAGGCGCCTGGGTGGCTCAGTTGATTGAGCATCCGACTTTGGCCAAGGTCATGATCTTGCCGTTCCTGGGTTTGAGCCCCATGTTGGGCTCTGTGCTGACAGCTCAGAGCCTGGAGCCTGTTTCAGATTCTGTGTCTCCCTGCCCACCCCCCCCCCCCCTTCTCTCTGTCCCTCCCCCACTTGTGCCGTCTCTCTCTCTCTCTCTCTCTCAAAAAATTTTAAGTAAACATTAAAATACATTAAAAGAAAATGATGGCAGGGTGCTTAGGTGGCTCAGTTGGTTAAGTGTTGGACTCCTGATTTTGGCTCAGGTCATGATCTCAGCGTTCATGAGTTTGGGCCTTGCATCGGGCTCTGCGCTGATGTCTGCTTGGGGTTGTCTCTTTCCACCTCCCTCTCTGCCCCTCCTCCACTTGCGCTCTCTCAAAATAAGTAAACAAACTTAAAAAAAATTTTTTTTTTAAATGCTGCCATTGTTTTATTATTCTTTCTTTTACTGCACAGGCCTACTACTCGAGCCCTCTGTTTTCCTCCCTTCTTTCTCCGAGCTTTCCCACCATCCTTCTGCATTTGTCCTTTGTCAACAAGACAGAAAAAAGAGGTTGAAGTGATATATGGGTATAATCCTCTGTGCACTGCTAAAAAGATAAACTTAAATGAAGTGATTTATTACCTGTGACAGGTATACTGCACCCAAAATTGTCTGTCAAAGTTAGTGCTCATTGATTTTCCATACTTTCTCTGTCAGCCTCTGGCTTGCCGTTGTTCATTAGAGGTGAGTAAACAGTTTAAGGTGGCCAGGTTTCCTCACAGTCTGGGCACTTTGCTGCAGGGAATAGCCTTTATTTGTACTGTACGGCTCTGGACTTTTGCCTTCTGCTGCCTTAAACTGCCTGTATGAGAAGAATAAATTCCACTGGTACCTTGGGATGACTCAAATGAGAAGTACAACATATTCTATACTCCCATTTTGAAAAGGCTTCTAGAATCTTCCTACTTCAGTCAAATAAATAATAGGTTCAGGAGAACAGTACAGGGTAATAGATAGCTATAGGAGCAGTACCTTCGTGGGGCTGGTCTGGGTTAGTTGGGGATATTGAACATTTGGTGGGAACTATTGAAATGTGAGTCTCTTTCAGTTTAGGGGACCACATGCATATCACACAGGACATGTGTTTCCTGTTTTTCTCCAAACCTATCCCGTTGTGTTGGAGAGTGACGAAGCGAAAATCTTCCCAGCAACCACAGTTTAGCCTTGGGAGTCAGGCTCAGTGTCATTGATCTTTGGCAATGCCCAGATATTAAAGCAGCTGTCTTTAAAATCTTAAAATTTTAGACTGGTGTGGACCTTAGATCTTTTAATTCACTGTTCTAACTTTATAGGCTAGGAATCTGAACCCTGGAAGTGGTCGATAGCTTGTTCATTGTCATAGAACGAGTCAGTTACGTGGCCAGGATGACAACCTAGTCTTTGGAATTCCTGCCCGTCACCCGTCCTGGGAGGGGTTCTCTCCCACTTCTCTGGGAACTCTGAGTAGAGTTCTATTTGCTTGCACAACTCGCTTCTTGGATTTAAAAACTGCTGTTGGTCGCTCTTATCTTTGAACTTGATCTGCTTGGTTCTTTGATCAGGAAGAGGGTTCTGTTTATTATGGGTTGGAAAGAGTGGGTTTCACTATAATTTATTTTTCTTTTCTTTTTTCTGTCTTGAGCTTAAGGAATAGTAATCTGGTATAGTAAGCTACAGCGGCCTACTGCTCCATAGTAGGCACTTTTCCAAATACATATTGTGCTGGAAAAAAGACCGCTTTTGTGCCAATGGGGTGGAGCCAGGGAAATGATCATGTAATCACATTTTCTAATAGGCACATTTGGAGGTGGGGAGGGAAAGACTAGTTTGATCACTAAATAATTACAGTTGACCCTTGGACAATTGCAGGAGGCAGGGGTATTGACATTCCCCCCTTTCTACACAGTCGAAAATCTGCATATAACTTTTGACTCCCTAAAAACTTAACTAGCAGTAGCCCACTGTTGACCAGAAGTCTTACTGTAACATAGTCGATTAGCATATCGTTTGTATATTATATGTATCATATACTGTATTCATACAATAAAGTAAGTTAGAGAAAAGAAAATGTTCTTAAGAAAATCATAAGAGAAAATACATTTACAGTTCGGTACTGTATTTTATTGAAAAAATCTGCATCTAAGTGGATCTATGCAATTCAAACCTGTGTTGTTCGAGGGTTAACTATATAGATAAATACATAGATTGTGTTTATATACGCACACATGTATATGTAGTAATATACTAATGATATTTAGCATTTTTAATTAAAAACTTTTTTTAAGTTTATGTATTTTGAGAGAAAGAGAGCAAGCTGGGGAGGGGCAGAGAGCGAGAGGGAGAGAGAGAGATTACTAAGCAGGCTTCGCTCTGTCAGCATGGAGACCGATGTGGGGCTTGAACTCACATGAGATCAAGACCTGAGCCCAAACCAAGAGTTGGATGCTTAACCGACTGAGCCACCCAGGTGCCCCAGCATTTTTAATTTTAAAAATGATAAGCATCTTGTAGTAATTTGGATTTATAGATACTTGCAAGTATAGATACTTGCATAGCAAGTAGCAGTTTCTAATAGCTGAAGGGGGATGAATACTGCTAGACATTTCTCTCTTTGTACCTCTGATTGACAGGGGGAGTTGGAAACATGACTTGTGTTAGTTTTCTTCTCTCTTTTCTTTCTTTTNTGAGCTGAAGTCGGACGCTTAACCAACTGAGCCACCCAGGTGCCCCCCCCCTTTTTTAATTTTAAAATATTTATTATTGAGAAGGAGAGAGACAGTGTGAGCAGGAGAGGGGCAAAAAGAGAAGGAGACCCAGAATCTGAAGCAGGCTCCAGGATCCAGCTATCAGTACAGAACCTGACGTGGGACTCGAACCTATGAACCGTGAGATCTTAACCTGAGCTAAAGTTAGATGCTTAACACACTGAGCCACCTAGGTGCCCCTCTTTTTTTCTTTTTAAAAGATTTTATTTTTAGGTAATTTCTACACCCAATGTGGGGCTCAAATCTACAACCCTGAGATCAAGAGTCACATGCTCTACTGATTGAGCCAGCCAGGTGCCCCAACTTTTCTTGTTTAAATACCTATTTGCCTTACTGATTAATCACTTTTTAATTGAATTTGTGTCATATTTTGCCATCATATGCACTTATGGCAACATTGATTCAGCTTTTCCTGAGCCCAAACTACCATTTCTTACAGGTTAAGTGGGATGCTGCTTTCAAGCTGAGATTAGCTTGTACTTCACATAATTGGAGGTCTGAGGAAGCAAAATCAGCTTCCTGAAGTCCCTCACTTAGGGTCAGGAAGCATCACAGATATCAGGAGAAGGTACTGGAATGTACATATGGTAGTAAAAATGACAGGATAACTTAGGTGTTCATAGAAGCAGAGAAAAAAAATGTGTAGACCTGCATTCTGTGCATTTTCTTCCCTGTGTTCCTCAGTGGTCTGATTATTCATGTGGCCGACATGTACAGTCTTTTGAGCTTCTAACATAATAGTTATTCATAAAGGCATTTAGGCTGATGGCTTTCTCAGAACGTTCTGCTCTTCAGGATGGACTTCATCTATATTTCAACGAATTTCTAAACGGGGGAGGGAAACAGAACATTTTTCCTTTGATTAATTCATGGGTTTTTTTAGTCCTCAAGGACTCATATACTGGTGAACTTCAAAAGGAAGCCTGTACAGGAGGGATCATAAATTGGAATTGGAACCGTGCAACTTGCCCCATAAAAGTCTTTGAGTGCTGTTCTAAATTCAACATCTGAAATATAATGGACTAGGAAAGATTTATGAAAGCTAATTTAAAAAGCTAATTTAAAAATGTACCAAAGAAGCACCATCTTCTGAGTTGTGTGAAGTTTTTAGGCTTTTACAAGTTTTACTCTTTTATAGTTATCTGGGTTTTAAGCTACTTTGCCCAAGAATCAAGTGCTTTAACTTAGCATTACACCTAGTTAGATCACAGAGGCAGGCTCTGCATACTTGGGCTATTCACTGGGACTGTGCCCTTTGGCAAAAATGTTTATGATTTTAAGATTTTTTGTTATTGGATGTACATCTGTCTTACAGTGGTCTCTGGATGCTGACCCCAAGATGGAGACTTGGGGAGGTGATCCTAAGAAGTCCCAGGAAATAAGAAAAGGGAGCCAGGGAAGGTAATAGTGTGTGTGTAAAGGATAGAATTTCCGACTGATCCAGTTTTTAGGAAGTAGCCTTCAAAGGCACTAAGGAAATGATGGTAGCACCATTGCGAAATCCCGTAAGTACTTTTGTTGAAAAAGACTTGATGGCTGGCATAACTCTTTTTGCCTTGTAAGTGATTAGTGAGGGGCCCCTGGGTGGCTCAGTCAGTTAAGCGTCAGACTCCAGCTCAGGTCATGATCTCAGAGCCTGTGAGTTCCAGCCCCGCACTGGCCTCTATGCTGACAGCTCAGAGCCTGGAACCTGTTTCGGATTTTGTGTCTCCCTCTCTCTCTCTGCCCCTCCCCCACTTGCACTCTGTCTGTCTCTCTCTCTCTCAAAAATAAATAAACATTAAAAAAAAAATTTCTTTTGAGACGCCTGGGTGGCTTAGTCGGTTAAGCATCCGACTTTCGCTTAGGTCATGATCTCGTGGTTCGTGGGTTCGAGCCCCGCGTCGGGCTCTGTGCTGACTGCCAGCTCAGAGCCTGGAGCCTGTTTCAGAGTCTGTGACTCCCTCTCTCTCTGACCCTCCCCTGCTCACGCTGTCTCTCTCTCTCTCTCTCTCTCTCCTAGAAATAAATAAAAAACATTAAAAAAAATTAAAAAAAAATTTCTCTTATAAGTGATCAGTGAGATTGGACTTGCCAATGTTGAGTTTTTCCCAACTTGGGTACAGGGGGCCCAGGAACCAGCAAAACCAGCCTTTTGTTACAGAATCTTTTCAGGGGACATGTCTGTCACCCAGGTATGGCAGAGCCCCTCCTAATGTTCTTCCTCCTGTCAGAATAAGGAAGAACTGGGAAATGGGGCGCCTGGGTGGCTTAGTCGGTTAAGCGTCCGACTTTCGCTTAGGTCATGATCTCGGGTTCGTGGGTTTGAGCCCCGCGTCGGGCTCTGTGCTGACTGCCAGCTCAGAGCCTGGAGCCTGTTTCAGAGTCTGTATCTCCCTCTCTCTCTGACCCTCCCCTGCTCACGCTGTCTCTCTCCTAGAAATAAATAAAAATATTAAAAAAAAAAAAAGAGGAAGAACCCGGAAGTGCTGGTGGTTGGGGCATCACCTGGGCTTTGGTCTTAAACCCTCTCTGCCCGGTTGTTCTCAAGGAGTGCTGGGATGGTTGGACTGGACGTTCTGATCCAGGGCCTGCCAGATGCTCCCAGAACGTCACGCAAGCTTAACTCCTAGAGTCTTGCGTCAGGTTCCTTAGAAGTCAGGCTGTTCGCGTGGAACTGAGCTGTGTGAGGGTGAGGCAGGGAGAGCCGCAGGGCGGGTGGGGAAGGCCGAGCTTCAGCCAGGTTCTTGGGGAGCTTGGGAGATATCTCGCGCCACAGAACTAGTCTCCCCAACACCCGAGGGTCCCTTTTGGCCCGCCTCCCAGGTCAGCCATTGTTCGTGTGGCCCTCGCCAGGGCAGGTGTAACCTCCCAGGAGGAGTGGTTTCCGGAGACAAAAGGCCATTTCATGGACTGGGAGGCTGATGGGGCCCCTTAGCAGTGACCCTCACAGCAGCCACAGCAGCCGTCCCTGGTGAAGGGGCCCAGGCAGGGTCCTCTGGGCTTCCCCAGCAGAGAGACTAGGGCCAGGCTTTGGCCTTTTTCTGTCTCATCCCCCTAACATAATTTACTCGTCCTCCAAGTGGCCCTACCCCTCCAAATTCAGTGTCCTCCACCCCCTCCCGTGAAAAACTCCCCTCACGGACAGAGCAGGAAGAAAAGTCAGATGCCTGTGCCTTCTGCACCTGAGGCTTGAGCCGAGTCCCACGGGGGGTTCTCTGGCTTGCTGGGGAGTGGGGGGCCCTGGCGCTGGGTGGGAGAAGATGCATGCTTTACTCCTGATCTGTCTGTCAACCACCCTCTTCCAGAGTCGATTACATAGGCCTCAGAAGGGAGTGTTAATTTTCTGCCCCAAACAACCCAGCAACCAATCTACTTTTATTTATTTATTTTCAATTTTTTTTTTAAGTTTATCTATTTGGATAGAGTTAGAGAGCACGAGCAGGGGAGAGGTAGAGAGAGGGAGGGAGAGAGAGTCCCAAGGGTGCTCTGCACTGTCAGTGTGGAGCCCGATGGGGGGCTGGAACCCACAAACCAGGAGATCGTGGCCTGAGTCGAAATCAAGAGTCAGATGCTTAACCACCTGAGCCACCCAGGTGCTCCACAACCAATCTATTTTTGTAAGAAAATAAGGATTTTTTCCTCCTATGAACAGGCTTTGACCCTACTTTTTGCAAGAAAACAACCCAGCATTCTGATGCACCGGACTATTTGATTTCTTCCTGAACCTACTTCTATTACCATTTTAGCCGGAATGGGCTCTGAGGCCTCCCAAGAAATTCCCCTCCTCTCCCCAACAGACTCAGATTTCTTTTCCTGACACAAGACTGGATGAAGAAGGTATGGAATGGTGAGAGAGGTGTCAGTTGTGAATGGGGTGTTAATGGAATGGGTGTTATCATCGATGCTTTTGAAGTGGGCTTGCTCTGTGATTGCTCCAGGATTGAAGGGCTTGTTGCAAAATTCTGAAGTCTGGAAGCCGGTATGATTCTCTTGCTAAACCCTCAAGTCCCTTTAGGGGTCTAATAGATTTGCCTTGCCTGCACCCGAAATATATTTGCTTGACAGGTTATTGTTACTAAGGGTAAACACCAAGCTCTTTATCTTTTTATTTTTTAAGTAGGCTCCACCCACCTTGTGGGGCTTGAACTCCCAACCAAGAATCAGATTCTTGTACCAACTGAGCCAGCCAGGCGCCCTTTCCCCCCAGCTCTGTATCTTGATGGAAAACTCAAAATCATTAAAAAAAAAAGTACCGACCAGCCACACCCGGATGCCTGTTGCATTTGGGTATTGTGTCCACAAATGTCTCCGTGACCTTAGAATAAAATCCCTAAAGAGGTCAGCCTGATGTTCTAGAAAGCTTTCCTTAGGACATACTCTATCCATTAGAAGTGAGCCATTAAATCCAGCCCACAATCAAGGGGCAGGGGCATTAAGCTCTGCCTCCTACGGGCAGGGTATCAAAGAAAGGTTCAGGTGTGCTAAAACCAGCACAGTAATTAATAAATACTTTCGGAGAGATATTTGAGGCTCTGCAAGTATCCTGTTTTCTCCTTTAAAAACCTTGAACGTTCACCAGGGGGTCTGGCAGCTATGATTACTGTAGCCTTTTAGAGATTTTCTGTTTTCTCTCCTTGCTTCTGTGTTTATGACTTGGACTTCCTCTGGAAGGAAGATTTGTCTCTTCTCTTCCATTTATTTATTTGTTTACCCAGTCATTTGTTTATATCAGTAAGGATTCACATATTTATTTCATCCTTTGGGTGAGAGATTTTCTTTTAATTTTATTTTCAAGTTAGTTAGCATAGAGTGTAGTCTTGGCTTCAGGAGTAGAACCCAGTGATTCATCACTTATATATAACTTATATATATTCATAACATCTATACTATAACTAGATATAGATATATATATATATGTGTATAGTGCTCATCCTAACAAGTGCACTCCCTAATGCCCATCACCCATTCCCCCCCCCAGTCCCCCCACTCCCATCACCTCAGTTCTCTGTATTTAAGAGTCTCTTACGGCTTGCCTCCCTCTCTGTTTTTATCTTATTTTTCCTTCCTTCCCCTATGAACATTTAAGTTTCTCAAATTCCACATATGAGTGAGATCACGGCGTCCTTCTCTGACTTATTTCGCTTAGCATAATAACCTCCGGTCCCAGTCATGTTGTTGCACGTGGCAAGATTTCATTCTTTTTCATCGCCACGTAGTATTCCACATCTTCTTAAGCTATTCATCACTTGATGGACATTTGGGCTCTTTCCATACTTTGGCTATTGTTGATAGTGCTGCTATAAACATTGCGGTGCCCGTGTTCCTTCTAATCAGCATTTTGCATCCTTTGGATAAATACCTAGTATGCATTTGCTGGGTTGTAGGCCAGCTCTATTTTTAATTAAAAAAAATTTTTTTAATATTTTGTTTATTTCTGAGAGAGAGAGAGAGAGCGCGTGAGCAGGGGAGGGTCAGAGAGAGAGGGAGATACAGAATCTGAAGCAGGCCCCAGGCTCTGAGCTAGCTGTCAGCACAGAGCCCGACGTGGGGCTCGAACCCATGAACTGTGAGATCATGACCTGAGCCGAAGTAGGAGGACCAATAGACTGAGCCACCCAGGCGCCCCTATTTTTAATCCTCCACACGGTTTTCCAGAGTGGCTGCACCAGTTTGCATTCCCAGGGACAGTGTAAGAGGGTTCCCCACGAGACTTTTTATTTTGAATATTTTATTTTTAAGTTATCTCTACACTCAGTGTGGGGCTCAAACTCAGTGTCTCCGAGATAAAGAGTCAACGCTCAACCAGACTGAGCCACCCAGGCGCCCCCTGAAAGGTGTTTTTGAAATAGGAAACCAGCCTCTCTGAATCAGGTGGAGGGAGGTGGTAAGGGTGTCGGTGCTGATCAGAGAGTGCAGGGGGGATGGAGCGAAGTTCCTTAGAAGGTCAGCGGCAATGAGATTCAGAGGGGAGGCCTTGGTGAAAATGAGGGACACGCTGTTCTCAAAAACAGGGACCAGGAAAGACTGGGACAGCCAATTTTGACGTCAGGAAGGAGTTCCCATTAATTAGCTTTTGTCTTCTCAGTCAATTGGGAAATTGACTTTTGGAATTTAAATTTTCTTGGCCCAAATCCTTGGCCTCTAGAGAAGGGTTTCTCAACCGTGCCACTCTTGACAGTTGGACTCATTCTTCGTTGCAGGGGTTGTCCTGTGCCCACTAGATGCTAGCAGCGTCCTCACTTCCTCCTCCAGTGTGACCACCAAATACTTTCAGTGCCACCAGCTGTCCCCTGGACAGCAAAATCACCCCTGGTTGAGAACCACCGATGTAAAATAACTTACGCATAATTCTGGCAACCCACAGGATTCCTGATCTTTACCTGGGCTTTGTTGGCCCTGGCAGAGCAGGGCCCTGCTTTCTCGGGAACAGCGGATGTTCTGAGCACACAAGCCAGATGAATCAAGAGGAAACACGGTTCTGCTTCTCAGAGCGTCTTTGCTTCTGAAAAGCGTTGTTGCGGTTAGAGCTTTGCCTCATGGCAGAGGGTTGTTTTGCTTTCTCTGTGGTTTCTATGTGGGCCGAGAGAAGCAACTTCGTTGTTATGTCACATGGGGACACGAGCTGTTTCACAGGTGAGTTTCCGAAAGCCCGTTTGTTCTAAAACCGACCTGACCCTTACCTAGCTGGGTACACATTGGTTGCTGATACAGTTNCACGAACCGCGAGATCATGACCTAAGTCGGACGCTTAACCGACTAAGCCACCCAGGCGCCCCGATACAGTTGTTTCTTAAGAGTGCCGGGGATGTCAGGGACTCTGATTCCTTTAAAGCTCTCATTTTATTTATTTTTATTTTTATTTTTTAAATTAATATTATTTTTAATGGTTTTATTTATTTTTTAAAGAGAGAGTGTGAGGGAGAGAGAGAGAGACGGAGACACAGAATCTGAAGTAGGCCCCGGTCTCCGAGCTGTCAGCACAGAGCCCGATGCAGGGCTCGATCCCACAAACCACAAGATAATGACCTGTGCCGAAGTCCGCTGCTTAACCGATGGAGCTACCCAGGCGCCCAGAGGCTCTCATTTTATTATCCAAAGACGCTTGCATTTTGACTTCATTTTTTTTCACCTTCAGTAAGTTTTTAACAAGACACTGCATTTCCAACGGCAAACATGTCAGAGATTAAGGAACCAAGCCAAGGCTATGGCTCAAACGACCTTGTGCGACCGCTGATGCCATCTGTTGGCAGCTGGCAGAACTGATGCCCTTCGGAGTTTTGTTTATTGCACAGAAAGTGGAAAGTTGGCTGCAGGGTACCTTCCGTGCAGCCTGGAGCTCTGGATCAGAAGGATAAACAGGGGTGGAAAGGAAGGGACCGTGAGTTTGCTTTACGGGTCCTGCATGGGTCATTAGTTGTTGCCAGGAATCCATATTTGAAAAAACTTTAGGACTTTGTTTTTTTAAGTTTACTTATTTATTGTGAGAGAAAGAGAATCCCAAATAGGCTCTGCGCTGTCAGTGCAAAGCCTGGTTTGGGACTCGATCTCACGAACTGAGATCAAGAGTCAAGGCTTAATCGACTGAGCCACTCACACTCAGTACTTAAAGGTACCAGCTGGGATGCCAGTGGGACCTAAAATCCATTTCAGTCAGTTGTCCTTTAAGAAAGGTAGAGTCTCAAGGCATTGGGCTTGGCGGGGGAGGGGTCAACAGAATGTCAGGGAGGTCCCTTAACTACAAGTCTGTTCTAGAACCTTAGCATGTGGCCAACTCTTGTGAAATTTGATTAGTCAGGGACACTATGAACTCCTCACTTTGATCCAAGAAGCTGTTGCACTGTCATGTAAAATAACCATCATATTTTATCTTCGTTCAGTGTATTTTCAAATACTGTATGTTTGTGTCTATACCATTCCATTTCGGCCAGCAACCCTTTTTGGACACAGAACCGTGATTCCCAGACACTGGGCTTCCCGGGTCCACAGATGTGGTTTAAAATGAAAGCCAGAATGAATCCAGCCAGTGGACTGGACCAACTGAGTCCAGCCCAGGCTGGGTTCCTAGCCCTGACCTTATGTATGAATCACCTGGGAAACCTACAACATCCCTGAGGTCCGCCTCCCTGACGTTGGTACTGATTTCCTTCCTCTGGAGAAGCCCTGGGTCATGGGTTCCCCATTTTGGAACCACAGTGATTCAGATATGCGGCTTCTCCTCCAAGTGTGGCCCGCATGTGGAAGCTGGTTCAACATGCAGACTCTCAGGTGCCCTCCCAGACCTTCTGGGTCAGAGTGTGCAACAAGAACAAGGCTCCCAAGTGATCCCTGTGCACGGTGGGGGGTGGGGGTACTGAGCCGCCCATCGATGTCTACACTGGGGACACCGTTTTTGTTTCATCATTACCATTCAGAAAGCATTCAAGGTTTGGGTGGCCTCCGTCAAGGGCCCCGGCTTCCGCCTGCGCTGTGGGTGCTATGTGCGTCCCAGATCGAAGCCACGAGAAAACCCAGGGGGACCTTCTTCTACCCCCGGCTGGCCTTGTTCCCCGCGAGCAGTTAGAGTGCGTTTCACAGCACCCGCTATCTGGGGGCGTCATGGCGTCATCGCCAAACCGAGACTCCAGTCTGTGGGTTGCCTCTGGGCTCTTCCTGTTGAGACTGATGGCGTGTCAGAGCCGGGTGAACCCAGGGGGACAGGTTCAAGTCGGGTGCAGCTTCCCGAGAGTGTCACTTGATCGCTAGCATAGAAGCCGCCTGCGTTGAAAAGGAGGGAGGCCGTGCCTCTTTGTTCTTTTCTGTTTTTCTAAATATTAACGTTTGTGTTTGAATATTTGAATGACATTTAGGCTGTGGGGGCATCTGGGAAGCATCTGACTTTACGAACAGGCTTCACCCCGTTTGGACTTGGGGTTCAGGTGAGGGGCCTCCGGGCCGGCAGCCCTCTTCTCTCCAGCGGGTCCACCGTTGTCTTTTTTAGTTCGTTTCTTAAAACCCATTGCTATATGAGAGAGATCTTTGCTAAATCCATAGTTTCATTTCGAGTCGTGCCTGAAAGAGACACTGAAGTCCCTGTTCAGCCTTTTTTGGGAAACCGAGATCCTTGGCTTCTTTCCTCTGCCGGCTTTGACAACAAGCCCTCTGTGACGAACGGCCATTCGAAGCCAGGCACGGCTGTTTCTCTTCTTCTCCAAGCTTCCCCCCATCTCCTGTACCTCCTCCAACCTTCTTCTCCAAAGGAACAAAACCACCAGAACAGACCAAACTGGGAGGAACAAGGGAGGCTTGTCCCCATTTGTGAAATCCCTTCAAAGGGTGTCACTGAAAGAGGACTCAGAGACACGGGGAGGGTTTCTGTGGCTCTCCTTTTCTGGAAGCTTTGGGAGGTCTCCTGCGGATCAGATCTGGAGAGCCTGGAGTGCTAATTTATGCACAGAAGCCATTCATTAGTCGATTGCCAGTCGGTCACCATCCCTCCGAATTCAGAGCTTTTGAAAGGACCCCACACGGGGCTTGTGTCTTTTTTCTTCAGTCTGTATCTTGATTGTTCTTCCTCCTCAGGCCTGTCTGTCCTGTGCTGCCCCTCTGCCCTCCCCAGTGTTTCTCCTCTGTTGCCCACAGCAACCCCAGCAGTCGGTCCTGGAGTGGAGGGAGCAGGCCCCGTTACCCAGGAGTCTAGCAGTGGTTGCTCAGCAATTCACCGGCCCAGAGCCACACAAAGGAATAGGTTTTTGTGCAAATCTCCCTGTTCTAGCCCCCCCTCCCCAGCCGCTCCCCCGCCTTGCTGTCCTCGAGACCCCTGTTTCTTCTGCCACCCGAGAAACCGGTTACAGAGATACCCCGGCCTCACCTCTTGGAGACATCTGTTTACCAACAGTGCTTCGTAAACACTTTTAACACCTTGCCTCGGTGCCCACACTTTCCCTCCACACACACACGCATGTTCCCTAGTATCTCCTGCAGCTGAGGGTGTTACTGCATCTCATGTCGCTCTAATTGAGTCGACAGACAGACTGGGGAAGAATTAGCCAACAGCCACCCATGTGGCAGCAAGGCTGTTAAGGTTTTTCTCTTTTGCTCTTTTACCACAAGAAAGCGCTTTGTCAAAAGGAAGTGCCAAAGTCGTCATGGAAATAAATGATCAGGCGGTGGCAGCCAGATTNCCAAACACAGCAAGTAAAATGCTGAGAGACCAGACCGAAGAGAGGGATTTTTTTTTTTTTTCTGAAGGAGAGAAAAAAATAAATTCGGAAACAAAAGAGTGCTCATTATTTCTGTCTTGCCTTCTGATTTCTAAGTGTGCCGGCTCCTTTAAATTCCAAGGACCGTTATGTTCTCTGAGATATTTGTCAATGACAAGGGAGTGTGCTTTGAGTAAAGGCATTTTCTTCTGCAGTGTTCATTTCTATTTCAGTGGTTTGCTCCAGTACTTTTCTTTAATTAATACTGTTTATGCTCACTGATGAATAATTCAGAGTCATACAAGCAACAGATGTCAGACGATTCAAAATGACTTTCCCTGAATTATTTATTATTTCTAAAAAAGTAACAGGTTTGTTGAACAAGTAATTGGCAACACAGATGTAGATCAAGGTTTGTCAGCAGGAAACAAGGTCTACCACTGCTTTTCCTTTTGTGTGTGTCTCTAACCAGGGCGACACCGACTAAGGGGAGTTTGGCTGATGCCATCGTGTACGGAGTCATTTGTTCATCCCGGGTGCTGACCGGGGAGCTGGAACCATGGTCAGTTTCCCAGATGTCTGTGGATGACAAAACACGAAGGGAAATTCATCTAGAAGTGTAATTAATGAATGTAGCCTTGCAGACATCTATCAGACAAAACTTAATGTAGGTACCCAGGAAGAGGAAACATCTTTGTTTGCAAAGATATGTCAAGAATAGAGACCTAGGGGAAGAAAACAAACGGACAAATATGTGAAAGTTTATGTATGATAATGTTCTCTGCAGTGTTGTTTATACCAGAATTTTAATAAGAAAAAAAAGGCAAATGTCCAGCAATGAAAAATTAATTAAGGGGGGGGCCTGGCTGGCTTAGTTGGTGAAGCATGAGATTCTTGATCCTGGGGGCTGTGAGTTTGAGCCCCATGTTGGTAGGAGTTATTTTAAAAATAAACCTATAAAAGTTACAAACATAGAGGTAGGGAGGCAAACCATAAGAGACTCTTAAATACGGAGAACAAATTGAGGGTTAATGGGGTGTGAGGGAGAGGGGAAAGTGGGTGATGGGCATGGAGGAGGGCGCTTATTGGGATGAGCACTGGCTGTTGTATCAAAGCCAATTTGACAATAAATTAGATTTAAAACATAATAAAAAAATAAACTTATGGAAGTATGATTTTGAAGTTTTCTCAATGGGGGGGTGCCTGGGTGGCTCAGTCAAGTAAGCGTCCAACTCTTGATTTCAGCTCAGGTCTTATGTTTCATGAGTTGGAGCCCCACATTGGCAGCTGGCTCCTAGCTGACAGTGCAGAGCCTGCTTGAGATTCTCTTTTTTTCTCTGCCCCTCCCCTGAGCATGCACACACTCTCTCTCAAAATAAACTTTAATACAGTTTTTAATGCAACTATCTTGAATGAAGTATTTCTAGACCTAGTTGGAAGACAAACCAGAAGCATACTATAGATAAAGGTTTTTTCCCCACCTCGGTTAGAAATTTTTCTATCTTTCCTAGATTTTTAGCAATCGCATGTATGATATCTTCTTCACAGTAGGATCACATTTTGCATATCTTTTGCCTAGCATCAGATTTTTCAAGTCTGTAGAGTTCCAGCTAATAAAACCAAAAAAAGTTCTGGTTTTATACGTAAACCCTCCAAAAGTCAAGTGGTGGATTGGGGTCCATTCTTTAACCCACCCCCAAATACAGTCCCTAAAACCCACAGACATCCAAATACCTGTGATTTGATATTTCTCTGACAGTCCATGAGATGCAAGAAAGCGGTTGAAGGACAGTAAGAACCATTTGGTGGTTTTGTGCGGGTAATACTTTCACAGCTCCTGACTCGTAGGGTGATGGGGTCAGGAATGAGATGAAGTGAGAGTGAGGGCGCCTTCTTTAGATCCTAGCTTCTCCAACCACTTCTTAGATGCCTTACCTACCATCCGCAGTACTACGCTTGCTTCTTTCTTTCCTTCTTTCCTTCTTTCTTTCTTTCTTTCTTTCTTTCTTTCTTTCTTTCTTTCTTTCTTTCTTTCTTTCTTTCCTCCTTCCTTCTTTCTTTCCTTCCTTCCTTTCTTTCTTTCCTTCCTTCCTTCCTTCCTTCCTTCCTTCCTTCCAGACTTTTTTTAAATCTCCACACCCAACGTGAGGCTCAAACTCACAACTCTGAGATCCAGAGTTGCACACTCCACTGGACTGAGCTAGCCAGACACCCCTAGAGATACACTTCTTGATTCATGTTAATACTAAGTCCATTTGGTTTAACTGACTGAGCCACCCAGGCGCCTCTTAATAGTAAGCCCATTTGGGACAGAAATGGGACTTGCAGCCATTTTGTAAGGAAGTTTTCACAGCTAAAACATCTCTAAAGTATTTCAAGGTTTATCTTTTTTAAGCCCTTTTTAAAAATTTTTAATGTTTTTATTTATTTTTGGGGGGGGAGAGAGAGAGAGAGAGAGAGAGAGAGAATGAATGAATGAATGGGAGAGAGGCAGAGAAAGAGGGAGACGGAGAATCCAGAGCGGGAGACACAGAATCCAAAGTAGGCTCTAGGCTCTGAGCTGTCAACACAGAGCCTGACATAGGGCTGGAACTCATGAACTGCAAGATCATGACCTGGGCCAAAGTCGGACGCCTAACTGACTGAGCCACCCAGGCACCCCTATCTCTTTTAAACCCCCATGCAGAGCTCTGAGAGTTGAAATCTCACAGTGACAACAAAAAGAAAATATTTCCTTCTTATTATAAAGTGATCAAAGAACTGAAAAACAGTACCATCTTTTAAAATAACTTACTTAATGTTCTTTTGATCAACATTAAAATGAATTGTCTCTTTGGGGACATGATTCCGGTTTAATCATTACAAATGTTTTGGGAGATGTTTTATGACTTCTGGTTTTATTGATTGCAAGGACTGTAAATCCATCTGCCCATCGATGCATCACCCACCCACCCAACTGAGAGCAGAATGGGAGAATAGGAAGTTTCTAGAGAGGTACCAACAGCCTGGATTGGTAGGTAGCCTGAGGGGAGTTGATACTGTATATTGTATTTTTTCTACTTGAAAAGCATATTGATCTTAATTTTCAGAACACAGCTCTGTTTGTGCCTGAAGAGGAGGTTTTCTGATGTAGCCAACACTGTTGGTTGTCATGGATTAGCCATGCTCTCTTCATCCATATTACCTGTGTATGGGCATCTTACCCACCTCACAAAGTTGTCAGAGTCCTAGATACTCATGCGAGTGCTTACTCTCTGTCTCAGCCTAATTAAGATTTCTATTAAGCTTGAGATAATTTGTAGGCAGCATCTTCCAGATTAAAAACAGAAGCCTCTGTTGACATGTTTTGTTATTCTAAATTGGGACCATCCTGACTTTACACTGAAGAATTCATCTTTAGTTCATAAGCTGGTGTAATTCTCTAGGGGCAGCTGTCATTATTAATTTATTCTGACCTGGTTCTGAAAAAAAAATATCAAAGGCAATGGGACCCTCATTTAGGACTTAGTGATGCTTGCTTTGACAGTTAGTCTGGACTTGTGAAAAAAAAATTTTTTTATTGTTTTTATTATTCTTTTAATGTTTATTCACTTTTTGAGGGAGAGAGAGAGAGAGTATGAGCAGGGGAGGGGTGGAGAGAGAGGGAGACACAGAATCCGAAGCAGGTTCTAGGCTCCGAGCTGTCAGCACACATCTTGACACGGTGCTCAAACCCATGGACTGTGAGATCATGACCTGAGCTGAAGTCAGACGCTCAACCAAACTGAGCCACCCAGGTACCCCCCCAAAAATTTTTTTTAAAAGATTATTTAATAAGTGTAATCATAACATTCAGTGTGGGACCCAAACTCACGACCTGAGATCAACAGCTGGATACTTTACTAACTGAGTCAGTGAGGTGCCACAGGACCCCTGAAAATATTAGAACGATTCCCTAAGAAAGCAGACTAACAATTAATAAAATCGTCAAATGTCATCCTAAGTACTGGGATCTCTTTTGACTCTTGGACATTGTTGTCAGTGAAGGTGATTACAGCTGTTCTTCCCATCTGACAGATAGGGAGACAGAGACGTCGAGAGACCCAGTGACTTCTCTAAGGTTAGCAGTGTGGTCACAGGGTACCCATTCCCAACCCCTTGGCTACACTGTGTGTGTATGTGTGTGTGTGTGTGTGTTTCCTGGTGGCCGTGCTACTGAGAACATCTGCTGTGGACACAGTGGGAGACGTGTGGGGCATGTTGGAAAGCGTCTGGATTTTCATCTGGATTTGTGGATTTTGTAACAGAGCATCTGCTGGATGGTGTGCCCGGGCGCTGGCACTGCACCTCAGCTGATGGGTATTTCTCTGAGCAAAGAACGGACTTGCCAAGTCAGTCTGGAACATCAGGAGTTGGAAGACACTGCAACTATGAAAAACACATTATTAAAGATGACTCTTAAGATGTCAAGAGGGAAAAAAAATGACTTCTTAGGTCAGAAAAGCGAAAGCAATCCTGCTGTGCGAGCCACGAGCTGAGGGATGGCTTCTCAAGGGCGGCTTAAATGCATTAGATTAGTCTGCCGTGTGGATTAAGGGACTGTGGGATGTAATAACTTGTGTATGAGAGAAGGCCCTGCAAATGTTACACTGTCATAAAAATGTAACCCTTCTAATTGAATTTAGAAGCAATATTAAAATTATTCTGTTAGTGATGCTTCCTAGACATATTAAATAAAATATCAAGAGTCACAATTGATTAAGCTGAAACTTGAACATGCGAGAGTTGTTTACACACAGAATTCTGTTGCTGGGGGTTATTTTGATTTTTTCTGAAATGTACTAAGAAATTTCTCCTTTTACATAATTTATGGTCACTCTGCTGTCTCAGTGTGCCAGCAAATGCTCTCAGAGTCTTGGCAGTATTTGGAATATAGTATATTATCTCAGTGTTGGGTTCCGTATATAATGAACACTGTATATATAGTGATGGTGGTATTGCATGAGCTGAATTCTCTCTTATGGGCAATGGAAGGGGTAGGCTATTAACTTACATATGGTGCTTGGCATTCCTTTAAGGAAGTAATGGTGGAAAACACAGCTTTTTTTCCTCCTGCTGTGGCACTATGTAGTTTTGCTAGCCTTCTGTCTGTGCCCAAAGACCTAATGAGAAGATGACTTTGATCTGAGGTGGTACCAATGTGCCGTTGGGATACTGCTGTCCATGAACTTCCACTTAATGGTTCCACAGATTCTAGAGAGCCTTGGAGAAATCACGAGGCATGAGTGGCGCTTGTGAGCGGGGGTGGGGTGGGGGGGGTGGTCTTCTTTCCACCTGAGGACAATCAGATGGGGCAAACACAAGTGCCAGGAGAGGCAGGCAGATGGCATTTTGAACCCAGACACGTAATGAGGACTATAGTTGACTGGCAGATGTCTGTGCTTTTGGAGAAGGGAAGGGGGGTGTTGATTCAGAGCCAGGGAACACTCACCCTTCAGGCTGTCTTCCAGAGTCCCCAGAGTTGCACGTTCTGTATTAAAGAGTATTGTGGCATGTACTCCTAAATACCTATGTGGGGAAAAACAATATATAAACACAGGTTAGAACTCAGCACACGTGAGTCATCCCATTTAAGGTGGATTTCCTTTTCCCTCCATAAATAAGGGCCTCTCGCCTTTTCTGTTATTCCTCGGATTTAGAGACATTTCTTTTATTTTGCAAACCTTTATGCCGAAGAAACAAGTGAGTGTTTTGCTGTGTCTCTCTGAGCTCAGTGGAAGGGTGTCCAAGGACTTAATCCAACTCCTATTGAATGATTGGCTTCTGGCAGAACTGTTAATTTGCAAACTCTTAAGAAAGGGGAAAGTTTCTATTTTTCCAGCTGCCAAACTGTGGGCCTCCTGGTGAATCATCGGGACAGACTTTCTCGCCAAGCGTGAGAGCTGTGGTGGGGCCCCTGGTTTATTTAGACGCCTGGCCAGAGCTCAGGCACATGTGCTTGGTGACCGGCCTCTAGGGCTTATGTGACTTCCCCTGGAAAACATCTTCCCATGTGTCTCCCCCCCCGCCCCAGCGTAGGATCATCATGAACTGCTGATTGAGGGAATGAATTAGGACCACTGACCAGGGAGGCCCTGTGGTGTTTTCCTTCTGCATGTTTCCTTCCGCTGTCTGTAAAGGACAAACCTTGCTCGTTTGAAAGCTTTGGATTGCTGAGCAGGCTGAGTGGTTGCTGGAGGAATTTTCTCTTTGCCAGGGTTTTGCTTTGCCCCTAGAATACTGAGCAGAAAGGAAGGAAAAGATGAAAGATAAGCCCCTCTTTCAGAACACATTTGCGTCATTCTGTCAAAAAGACCTCAACTCCTAAATGTAAGTGGCGTTACTGCATTTGGGAATTAGGACCAGGCTCCATATGAAGTTATTTGGGAATTAATCATCGGTTGGCTCCTCCCAGACGTGAAGCACATTGGAGTTCACCTCCTGTTGTTTGGAAGTTGGCAACCTGGTTGTTACATAACCTGAAACACAAGGGCTGCCAGCCGGGCCTCTGTGTGCCCTGGGGGATTTGCGAGGCTTTATAACTCTGCGTTGAGGCAGCCAGCCCTTCCAGATAGATTCCAGGGGCCTGGGGTGTGTTGGACACAGACCTCAGGCTTCGCAGTTTAACAGATGACACCTCTGCCTTTGGGATTTTTGTCTTTAGCAACTGCTGTGAACACCAGAGAGAAGTAAATGAGGGATATGAAATGGGTTCCCTTTTTTTTTTTTTTAATTTTTGAATTTGTGTTAAGATATGCCTAACAAAATATACCCCCTTAACTATTTCTAAAGGTACATTTCAGGACACCTGGGTGGCTCAGTCGGTTAAACGTCCGACTCTTGATTCCGGCTCAGGTCATGATATCGCGGGTCGTGAGATTGAGTTCCCCATCAGGCTCCAACGATGGACGTGGAGCCTGCTTAAAATTCTCTCACCCCCGCCCCTCCCCCTCTTGTGTGCATGCGCACACTCTCTCTCTCTCAAAAAAAATGTACATTTCAGTAGTATTGAGTACATTCATGTTGTTGTGCTGCTATTGCTTTTATCTGTAGCATTAGTAATTCTGTACCCCTTGAACACTGACTCCATTTCCGCTCTCCCCAGCCCCCTGGCAACCTCCATATCTTTTTTTTTTTTTTGTCTCTAGGAATTGGACTATTCTAAGTACCTTATGTAAGTGCAGTCTTGGACCTTTGTGACTGGCTTTTTTCATTGAGCATGATGTCTTTGAGATTCATCCATGTTGTAGTCAGAACACCCTTCCTTTCTCAGGCGGAATAATGTTCCATCGTATGGACTTGCCACATTTTGTTCATCCATTCATCTGTGCACAGTTGGATGGATTGCTTCCTCCTTTTGGCTGTTGTGAATTATATTGCCATGAACATGGTCATACAAATATTTCTTTGGGCCCCTGCTTTCCATTCTTCTGGATATGTGCCCAACAGTACAACTGTCAGGCCGTATGTAATGGACTCCTTAAAAAAAAAAAAAAAGAAAACAAAGACAGATAGTATGCTGACAGTGTGTGAGCACCCTAACAGGATGGGACCTGACTGCTTGCTCTGTTTCCTTCTCCCCTCACCTGTAGCCCACATGTGTTGGTATAATCGCCTTGGTGGAGAAAGCTGGACTTGTCTTGGGCTGATATCGCCAGTGTAGACCTTCTCAGTTTGACCCTACATCTGATTACCCTGCTAAAGCACAGAGAGATTAACGAAGTCAATGGAAGTCATACAGATGACTCCTCCTGCGTCTTTTTCTTCTTTTGGAAACTCTGGTTACGGTGTCTGCACATCTGTTTTAGCCTAAACTCCAGTAAATCAGTGGTGCTACACGTTGGCTGTACATTGGAGTCCCTGGTTCTGTACTGACAACTAAATTCTACCTCCAGAGACTCTTGAGTTCATTTGCTTTGAGGCCTGGCCTGGGCAGGGGGGTTTGGAAAGCCTGCAGGTGAGGCTAATGTGCACTCAGGGCAACGACCACACATAAATGAATGTTTTCTTCACCCCTCTCTTTATGTCTTCTTTCTGGTTCCTTCTTTTTTTTTTTTTTAATTTTTTAATTTTTATTTATTTTTGAGAGAGAAAGAGAAAGGGTGAGTGGAGGAGGAACAGAGAGAGAAAGGGAGACACAGAATCCGAAGGACGCTCCAGGCTCTGACCTGTCAGCACAGAGTCCGACTCTGGGCTCAGACTCATGAATCATGAGGTCATGACCTGAGCCAAAGTTGGACGTCCAAACGACTGAGCCACCCAGGTGCCCCCTCTGGTTATTTCTTCAGAACATATCTACAGATTTGTAAATCTCAGCCCAAACTTGAAAGTCTTCTAATTGACTTTTCTGCTTGTTTAAATTCATGAGCCTGCATGAGGTAATTTTGAATCCAAGAATGAGGAGACCTGGGTCATACTCTTGTGTATGTCATTATCTAGCCAGGGGTGATGAATTATTTCACTTGTCAGGATCATAGCCTTTTCTTCTTCTCTCCTTCTCCTCCTTTGCCTCCTCTTCCTCCTCCTCCTCCTCCCCCTTCTTCTTCTTCTTCTTCTTCTTCTTCTCCTTCTCCTTCTCCTTCTTCCTTCTTCTTCTTCCTTCTTCCTTCTTCCTTCTTCTTCTTCTTCTTCTCCTTCTCCTTCTTCTTTCTTCTTCTTCTTCTTCTTCTTCTTCTCCTTCATCATCATCATCATCATCTTATCTTCAAAGTTAGAATATGGATCAGCATCTGATCCATAAAGAATGAAATTAATGATTTTTTAAAAAGTCCCCTCCAGCTTTAACGAGCTCTGAATGAGACTGATGTGGAACAAGGCAGGCTTATGGTTCATGAATGTGAACTGTGTCATGATCTTGTAATGAGTAGGAAGATGAAGAACTTCCCCCACAAGGCGCTGCTTGGAGATCTGGTATCCCAGAAGTAGCCTTCAGGGCAGTTATGATCAGTAAATAAAAGGATACAAAATAAAGATCTCACAGGATATGTAGTTAATTAGAAAGCCAGAATGTGGTGCCAGGCAGATTGTTAGAGTATCGGGGACTTTTTAAGTGAGGGAGGGAACATAGCAGGACTTGGTCTAGTGGAACAGAGTACCCGAGGCCTTGAAAATTATCACCTCCTTGCCTCTTGCCATAAGCTGTTTAAATCATATATTTTCTTCTGAATTCGTTCAAAGTTTATACTAGACACAGTATATACATTTCTCTCCTCCTCTGAGCCTATTCGAGGAATATGGATGGCTCAACTTTTTGTTTTTTTGTTTTCCCGTCTCCAGATGAACACAAGCTAATGCAGTTGGCTTACCATGCCAGAAGCTGTTAGTGTAGAAAAGCAGAGAATGCACTTCTGTCCTAGATACCTCTGGGCATGGAATTTTACTTCCACGGTGACTTCTTAGGCCCATGGGAAAGTAAGAGGAGGCGGCCTCTTGGGGTGGGGGTGGGATGGCTCATTTCTCTGGAACTGCCCTATAACGTGTGGCCGTCAGGATGACGCAGAAAGGCGTGTGAATACAGCTGGCTGCTGCAGCTGGTGCACTTGACTCTGGGCAGCATGTTCCCAGGAACCCGCAGGACACTGAGGACCATGAATGATATAACCCAGAGCTGCCAGATGTGGGAGCCAGCATGAGTCACGCTGGACGATTCATTAAGAAACATTTTCTGGGTCATCTGGGTGAGGAGCCCTGGCTCTTCTCCCTGCCATCTGGGGTTGGAGGCACAAGTCCACGCACCAGGAATCCCCAAGTTCACTAACATCTGTCTAAAATTACAGCCTGGTTCTTTGAGCTGACATGCTGCAGGGCCCAGACTCTCAGATGGTCCCTGCCTTGTAATTTGTTAAAGGATGTCATCACTTTGGGCAGTAGAGGATGGGGGAAAATCACTGACTAAAAACATACATGTGAGTTGCCCTAAGGTTTCTGTATATTCTACTAAGCTCAGAAGTGGGATGGGATGCTGAGAGAAGACAAAACTCTGTGGGTACTGTGGCCAACAAAATGCCAGCAATCATCTACCTCGTGGTGAACAAGTGTATTTCTTGTATTTATTTATTTATTTATCTATCTATTTATTTATTATTTTTTAATGTGTATTTATTTTTGAGAGAGAGACACACACAGCACAAGCAAGGGAGGGGCAGAGAGAGAGGGAGACACAGAATCTGAAGCAGGCCCCAGGCTCTGAGCTGTCAGCACAGAGCCTGATGTAGGGCTTGAACTTGTGAATGCGAGAGCATGCCCTGAGACGAAGTCTGGATGTTTAACTGACTGAGCCTCCCAGGTGCCCCAGAACAAGTGTATTTCTAAAGTTTTTGTGTGTGTGTTTTTTTGTTGTTGTTTTGTTTTTTTGAGAGAGAGTATGTGTGCACATGTGAGCCGGGGAGTGGAACAGAGGGAGAGGGAGAGAATCCCAATAAGGCTCCATGCCTAGCAAGCGGAGCCCAATGCGGGACTCCATCCCTTGACCCTGGGATCATGACCTGAGCCAAACTCAAGAGTCAGATGCTCAATTGCCTGATGTGCTCCAACAACTCTATCTCTAAAATGTTGTAAGCTGACTTAAAAAAAAGAAATCCTTATAGGTGTGTAACATACAACTAGAAAAGCGCACACATGCGTCGCTGGCTAAAATTTCACACCTGGGTAACTGTAGTGGGTTGAATGGTGTTCCCTGGAAGCCTGTGAATATGACCTTGTTTGGAAGGAGGTCTTTGGAGATATAATAGATAAGAGATTTTGAGATGAGATCGTCCTGGACCCCAGGCGGACCCTAAATCCCATGGCGAGTGTCCATATAAGAGACAGGAGAGAAGACAGACATGGAAGACAAGGCCACATGAAGACGGAGGCTGAGAAAGGGGAGATCCAGCCACAAGGAACAGCCAGAAGCACCAGTAGCTGGAAGAGGCAGGAAGTGGATTGTCCCCTAGAGCTTCGGGGAAGCTGGCCCTGCTGAGACCTTGAGTTCTGACTTCAGGCTTTCAGAACTTGGAGAGATACATTTCTGTTGTGTTAAACAATCAAGTTTGTAGTAATTTGGTATGGAAACTAAAATAATAACCAGCATCTAGATTAAGAAACAGAATGTTCCCAAAACCAAAGAAACTCATGCATCATCCTGTCTTCACCCCAGGGTAACCACTATCCATAGCATCATAGATAGTTTTTACGTTCTTGGAACTTAATTAAATGGAATCACATAGTATGTGGTCTTCTGTGTCAGGTTTCTTCCATTCAGCACTGCATTATATCTATATTATTGTGTATTTGATCTTTTTTGGGAGAGTGCTATATAGTGTTCTATGATGTATGTCATTGTTTACTTATTCTTTTCCTTTTGGGGCCATTGGAGTAGCTTTCTTTGGGGGGCTGTTACAAATAGTGTTGTTAGGGATTCTGTTATATGTTTGTTTGGTGAACACATGTGTTCATTTTTGTTGGTTATATTCTCAAGGGTTGAATGGTTGGGTCATAAGCTATCTGTATGTTCAGCTTTAATAGGTACTGCTAAACAGTTTTTGAATTAATTTTTAAAATAGCCAGTCAGATTCAGAATTCTTTAAATGGAGACACCAACAGTGAATTCAATGACCGTTTATTTTTTTAAAAAATATTTATTTTTGAGAGAGAAAGAGACAGAGTGCTAGCAGGGGAGGGGCAGAGAGAGACAGACAGACAGACAGAATCTGAAACAGGCTGCAGGCTCTGAACTGTCAGCACAGAGGCTCAAACTGACGCAGGGCTCAAACTCAGGAATGGCAAGATCATGACCTGAGCTGAAGTTGGACGCCCAACCAACTGAGCCACCCTGGCGCCCTATCAGTAACCAGTCTTTAATGGCATATTGTATAAGAACCAAGTGTTGGACATAGGGTTTTCTAGGCAAAGGGCTTCTCTCCTTAGATAGGAACTCTGCATTCACAATCAGGAATACTTCATGTCTCGGAAGAACTCATTATAGGTGTGGGCAATTGTTAGAGCACCCCACTTCCTGGGTGTCAGAGAAGCTGGGCTCCTGACTGTAAATATTAAGTCTACTGTGTCTACATGGGTTTTGCAGGCTTCCTCAGTGGGATTAAGCCCAGTTGCCCAGAGTGGTAATTGGCTTGAAACATGCCATTTATTTCCTATTTCTCCTTCCCTATCTCACTTCCTCATTCCCTTCCCCTCCCAAATAAATTGCTTGCATTTGAGTTCTTTTCTCAGCATATGCTTCTGAGAGAATCTACACTGAGCACGAGCCAACGTCAGAATCAAATCTATGGAATGTTGAATTTCACTTCCGGTGATCTACTCAGATAGATGGCTGGTCATGTAGTTGAGCTGGTCAAGACAAATGAAAAATGGGAAAACAGTCCAATGACATATGTCCACAGAATTCTTGCAACATCAGGGGAAAATCCGCTCATTTCGGGAACGAGGTGGCACATTCTCAGTGGCTGTCTTGACCAGTGAATTCGGCAACAGTACATCACACACTTGATAAAGAATGCCAGTCAGCAGTTTGAAACTGCATGTTCATTAGACGACAGAAACAACTGCGTTAAGCCAGAATGATGTCTCAGGTGACAGCTGCCCACTTGCCGTTTAGACATTTGATTGAACTGACAAATCCCATTTCTGATTTTTCAGAAACGTAGTGGCCAAGTCTAGATTTTAACTTACATTATTTCGGATCACCTGAAGAACTCGACATTTCTCTCACTGTCCATCTTGTTATGCCAAAATACTGAGGTAAAATGGGAAAAGGTTGATGGCCTACTCATGCAGTAGACCTTATAATTTCCTTTCTTGAACAGCAAAAGTCTATCAAAAACTAAAATATCGAAAGTTTTTTTGTTACTTCCTAGGCCTCAGGAAATGCTCACAGAAGATAGAATGGTTTACGGATTTGGGCCGCAAACTTAAACTTGCAGAGACAGCCCTAAAGGGCCAAAGGGTTTCTTGACCTCGAGATGATCGTCAAAGTTTTGCCAAGCCGGAGGGAATTCCAGAATAATAGCACATCCATTTTAAAAGTAAAATCACATTTAAAACCCCCAGCCTGTTTTCTAAGAAGTCTCATTTCTAGTGGTTTGGAAAAGCCATTGACTGTTGTTGGTTGTCATTCTTCAAATAATTGTCGTTACCCCCTTCTTCTGGGCACGCGAGAACAGTGCTCCTGGGCCTCTGAGATGGGGAGGCCATGTGTGTGACCAGTTCTGGCCAATGGGTTGTATCGAGAACAATATTCTCGACACTGCATTTGCTTGCTGGCTGCGCAGCCTCTAGAGTTCTCAGTTTCGTTTTGTGCGGTGACCATGAAGTCAGAGATGCTAACCGCTCGCTCTGTCAGCCCGGGTCTGGGAGGATCAGGGCACCCCGCTGACTTGCCTGAGCAAGAAGTAAACTTGGGCGGTTTTGGACCTTGGAGATCTTGGGGTTCTTTGTTGCCTCAGCAGAACTGGCTGGTCCCGACTGACAGCTCCTGACCTAACAGACACGGCATCTCCCAGGGAGAGGACTTGAGCTAATTCTCCTTTGCTGTCACAGTGACAATACTAGAGAGGTTGATTTATTTTTCCAAACTGAAGACATAGAACCAGAATGTAAAAGGCCCTATAAAAATAAATGTCTTTGGGGCGCCTGGGTGGCTCAGTCACCTGAAGGGCTGACTTCGGCTCAGGTCCAGATCTTAAGGATCGTGGGTTCGAGCCCTGCATTGGGTTCTCTGGTGTCAGCACAGAGCCTGTTTCAGATCTTGTCTTCATCTCTCTGCTCCTACCCTACTTGGTCTCCCTCTCTCTCACTCCATCTCAAAAATTTTTAAAAAAAATTATTTTAAAAATGATTTTAAAAACAGAAAAAGAAATGTCTTTGGGGGGCACCTGAGTGGCTCAGTTGGCCAAGTGACTTTGCGGACGGAGGTCATGATCTCACTGTTCATGAGTTCAAACCCCACAACTGGACTCTGTACCGTCAGCGCAGACCGATCGGAAGCCTCTGTCCCCTTCTCTGCTCCTCCCCTTCGGTCCCTCTCTCAAAAATAAATAAACATTAAAAAAAAGAAATGTCTTCGGATGTGGGACAGTTTATACCTGACCATCTTTTATTTCATTTCCCCCCCTCCCTTATGCTTAGGGTTTTGGAAATTCTGAACTACAAATGAATTTTTGGTGTTGCTGGGAGTTGAATTTCGAAAAGAAAATGTTGCAGGAATTCTCGCCAGCGTATTTGGAGCAGTGCCAAGCATAATACTTGTCCTTAGAGGAAAAAATGCAGAGAGCACAACTTGAATGGGGGGGGGGGGAGAACAGAATTTAAAAATACCACCCACCTCTCCAACAAACACTTTCATAAGGAGACATTTCCCCATGCCCGTTATTTTTCTTCTCCATTTCCTCCTCCTAGTTAACCACAGATTTTTGCGTGTAGCAATTCCCCCATGTAAATTACAGGAAAAACATTTTCAGCTTTCTAACAACATTACCAAATGCACAGCCTTTTAACTTGTTCCACAAGGCATCCGCCGCTCTCACTGAGTCCTGTAAACGTTAACTGCGGGCCGTGCAGAAACCAAGTGAGGTTGTGTCCATTTGTGCAGATCGTAACCCAAACTTGCGTCCCAGTCTCCCCGTGTTTACTGTGAAGTCATTGGGTCTGCAGATAGCCTTGAATTTGAATTGCCTTTTGCATGGGAAGCACTCACTGTTCCCCTCTGGTTGAGCCCTCCTGAGAGTATGAAGTGTAGTTCTAGAAGGCATGGTTTCAGTTCTATCAGGTTCCTGGAATGGTTTTAACCCAGACTCAGGCATGGTTTCTGAAAGAGTACACGTTACCACAGGTTAGGAAAATTATTTTTGTTTTGAATAGAGAAGATTAAGGGTGATAATTTTTAACAATCTTAATTCTGCCTTTCTCTGCAAAGTTCACCACAGTAAAAACTGTGCTACGTACATTTTTTTCAGATCTTACTCTGTACATTTGCAAACATAAGATTAAAACATATAGGGGGGGCTCCTGGGTAGCTCAGTCAGTTAAGCGGCCAACTTCGACTCAGATCATGATTTCTTGGTTCATGGGTTTGAGCCCCAAATCAGGCTCTGTGCTGACAGCTCAGAGCCTGGAGCCTGCTTTGGATTCTGTCTCCCTCGCTCTCTGCCCTTCCCCCACTTTGCTTGTGCACTCGCTCTCTCTCTCCCTCAAAAATAAAAAATAAACACAAAAAGATTAAAACACATATAGGGGTCTTTTTTTAACATAAATGTCCACACGACACATTAAAAAAATTTTTTTGAATGTTTATTCATTTTTGAGAGATGGAGAGAGACAGAGCATGAGTGGGGGAGGAGCAGAGAGAGAGGGAGACACAGAATCTGAAACAGGCTCCAGGCTCTGAGCTGTCAGCACAGAGTCTAACGCGGGGCTCAAACCCACGAACAGTGAGATCATGACCTGAGCCAAAGTCGGACGCTTAACCGACTAAGCCACCCAGGTGCCCCTATTTTTTATTTTTAAAATGTTTTTTTATTTATTTTGAGAGAGAGAGAGAGGGCAGGGAGAGGGAGAGAATCCCAAGCATGCTCTGCACTAATAGTGCAGAGCCTGACATGGGGTTTGAACTCACAAACATTGAGACCATGACCTGAGTCAAAATCAAGAGTTAGTCAGCTTCACTGACTAAGCCACCCAGGCACCCCTTAAAACTTCATTTATAGTTGGAGTCTCTCTGTGAAGGTACACTTACATCTCCCACACTCTTTTGAACAGCAGCTCATTAAATGAACAAAAATGTAGCTATGCCCTTAATGATGGACATTTAGGAAGTTTGAGTTCTTGCTATTATTACAAATAAGATAAATCTCTGTCTCCGTAAACTTGTTTGCCTGTTCATGTTGTCATGCGTACGTGTATATGTTTTTCCAGGATGGATGTTGTAAAGTGAAACTGCTAGACCGCTACCCACATCTTCCTTCTTGGTAGACTATCTTGCCTTTCCAAAGCCAGACCACTTTATAGCTCTACCCACAGTGAGCCCGTACCAGATTCTCTACACTTTCTCCAATGCTATTTCATATTTCTTTTTAATTTTTGCCAATCTTTTGGCTAAAAATATCACGAGTGTTTTAATTTGCATTTTCGATTCCTAATGAGGTTGAGCATCTTATCTTCATGTTGATTACCCATGTGTATATTTTCTTAGTAACTTGCTTCCAAATATCTTTACCTTATTGTTTTTTTTTATCAGGTTGTTTATCCTTTTAATTGATTTTAGGAACTCTTTATATATTAGGACTGGTGATCTTCAGGAATAGGTTACAAGTATTTTCTCACAGACTATTGTTATTGCTTATGTGAGTATGTCTTTTGTTGTAGAGGAATTTAAAATTGCTTCATAGTCAGTCCATCAGTCTTCTCTCTTTGGTTCCTGGATTTCATGTCTTGCTTTGAAACACTCTCTAAAAAATATTCTCCTCTGTTTTTTTCATATAGTAAAATTTAGAAACTGACTCTCTCTGTATAAGACGATAATTCCTCTCTAAGTTTCTCCACTTATTCCAGGTCTTTATTTTTCATCTTTTTTTTCTCAATGTTTGTTTGTTTGTTTGTTTGTTTGTTTTTGAGAGAGTGACAGAGAGAGAGCATGAGCAGGGGAGGGGCAGAGAGAGAGGGAGGGGCAATCTCAAGCAGGCCCTACACTGTTAGCACTAAGCCTGACGCAGGGCTTGATCCCATGAACCATGAGGTCATGACATGAGCCAGAATCAAGAGCTGGATGCTTAACCGACTGAGCCACTTAGGCGTGCCCCCCTGCCCTGCCCCAATCTTTATTTTATTTTCTCAATAAAAAATATTTTTATTATTCTTTATTCTTTATTCTTATTTTTATTTTTTTCAATAAAATTTTATTTCTCTCTTCACTTAGGCCTTGTACGTTGTTGTTGTTAGATGGAGTCCTAGTCATTTTATGGTTTGGGTTGCTACTGTGAATGGGCTCTTTTCCAGAAAAGTCTAATAAGCATTTGATTATTTTCCCAGCTTCACCTAGCAAACAAGTGAGGACTATATATTTTTTGCTACCATCTTGCCTTTGGAGCAACTTAGATGGGATGGTGGCGCTGGCGCAATCTCACTTCTCTCTGTGCTTTGGTTGGTGGTTAAGTGGTGGATGGTTGGGTTAGTAATGGCGGTAGTGGTGGATAGGGGAAATACCGCCAGCAGAACCTTAGCATTGCATGCCCGATGACATGACTCGTCTCTGGCTCTCCTTGACTCTGTTTAACAACACGTTTCCAGCAGGAAACAGGATTGCTCAGTAGAGATAACATTGTGAATTTAATAAGGAACGTCTGGTGGTTTTATCTCCAAATTTGAATCCTCTGGTTTTTTTTTCTTCTTTTCTCAGTTACTTCTATTTCCTTCTCTTCCACCATAATTACTGGCTTTCTATAGAGTTGCCAGATAAAATATAGAATGCCCAGTTAAATTTGAGTTTCAGATAAAGAATGAACAATTGTTTTTAGTATA
Organism: Crocuta crocuta; assembly: GCF_008692635.1. Classification (NCBI taxonomy): domain Eukaryota; kingdom Metazoa; phylum Chordata; class Mammalia; order Carnivora; family Hyaenidae; genus Crocuta; species Crocuta crocuta. The sequence continues at coordinate 3,840,217 of NW_027532607.1, read as the reverse complement.
AGTCCCCCATTGGAACATACTTATACTAAAAAAAAATATTATTCATTGTTGATCTGAAGTTCACAGTTAACTGGGTGTCCTGTATTTTTATTTGTTGAATCTGGAAACTTGGCTTATCTAGTACCAGAGATATGATCTGTCCCCTCAAGGAAATTATCTTTCAGTGATGGAGAAAGACTTGGGGAACTCTCTCTCTTGTCCTTACTGTTGCCAGAGGGATTTTCTGACAAGACCGCAAGCTCTCTTTATGAAGGTGAGCCTTCTTATACGTGGCTATACCCCTGTTGGTGATGGCTAATTTCCCCACTAACAGCCAGGCCCCCTTTAGCCCAGTACATCCTCCCAGCTTTTGTCTCTTCTTGTTTTTAAACTACGGTTTAAAAAACCCAAAAAACAAAAAAACACGTAGCATAAATTTACCCTCTTAACAAAGTTGTCCTGTTTTCTTACGTATCAATTACAGCTTTTTGGGTTTTGTTTTCCTGGAGTTATTACTTACCTTTCTTTTTTACATGAACAAAAAATAACATGCGTTCATCATTTAGTGCAGTTAACAAACTCTTGGTTCCATAACGTTCCCTTACTTCTTAGAGCCACAATTATCTTGTTCCAACCCACCAGGCATTGTCCCCTCCCTTTCTCAGCCATGGCTCAGCATTTTCTTGAATTGCTGTCTTTCTCTATTTTGTTCTATTTCCTTATTTTGAAGCCTCTTGAATGCATATTGCGCAGGAAACTTACACATAAAAAAAAGTGTTGGAAAGTTAACCTTTCTGAATCCTAGCATGCCTGAAAATACCTTTTTTAAAATGTTGATTTATTTATTTATTTTGAGAGAGAGGGAGGGAGAGAACGTGAGCAGGGCAAGAGCAGAGAAAGAGAGGCAAAGAGAACATCCCAAGCAGGCTCCGTGCTGTCAGTACGGAGCTCAGTGCATGGCTTGATCCCACAAACCTTGAAATCATGATCTAGGCCGAAATCAAGCGTCTGACTGTTAACCGATGGAGCTACCCAGGTGCCCCCTGCCTGAAAATAATCTTTTTTTTTTTTTTGGTCTGAAAATAATGTTAATTTTTGTCTGCTACTTTGCCTGTGCCTCAATTGCCTCATCTGTATTATGAGGGTGATCAACATTACACCTACCTCTTAGAGTTATTAGTGAGGATTAAATGTGTTAGTGTGTGAAAAGCTGTTAGACGATCTTTGGTACATAATACATTTGTTCAGTAAACATTAGCTGTTAATGTTGTAATTGAAGCACATTAGATGTACCGTGGCACTCAGCGCTCTGAAAATATCGTATGGACTAACAGTAAAGCATTCAGATGGGAGTTCGTGTGATTAAGTAAACAGTCCTATTTCCACAGTTTCACCATAGGCTTATGAATTACTGCTTAGTGTTTTTCTTCCCTTCTTTCATAAAGTCACAATCAATGTTTTAGGATTTACTTGTACTTTTTTTTTAGGTCACTAGGCTGTTCTCAGCTCTCTGGGTTTTTAGTAAAGCACAGTCATTTCCAGGAAATGGATTTAAATTGTAATGCAAATTCAGTTTAGATGTATGAAAGCTGTTTTGGAGAGGAACGGTTCAAGCTACTTAAGGGGGATGGAAAATTTAGGGTATTAAAGATTTAAGGAATAGGTTAGCTCAAGTACAAAAGCAGAAAAACATAAAATCATCAGTGTGATCAATCTATCGTGGCTGCTTGGAACACTGTGTTGGAGAAGATTCCAGGTGGCATTTAGACTGTTGACAGTAAGGTCTGTCATGGGATTGTAGTGGAATCTGTCATTCCTGACTTCGCCTTAACCCTTTCTCATGAAGAAAGATACAAGGTGTTATCAAGAGGCGCTGAGAGGGAGACTGGGTCTAGTCTTGGGTGCACAGGGAAGGTGTCTGGGGAAGTTTGTGTGAGCCTGGTAGGCTGATGTCAACCAGCCAAAGGGAAGGAGGTTGAGAGAACCCTAAGCACAAAGGCTCCTCGGAGGACGGGAGTAGTTCAGTATAGCTGAGGCACATAACTTCAAAGGAGACGAGGGCACATCTCTGAGCTCGAGGAGGAGGTGCCCAGCCAGTCAGGGCATCCCTCGTGGGCCATGCTGAAGACTAGAGCTTTATTCCAAGGGATTGGAACTGAAGCAGTTGAAGGGATTGCCTTTTTTTTTTAAATAAGAGATTTATTATTTTCCAAGAATTTTTTTAATGTTTATTTATATTTGAGAGTGAGAGACAGAGTGTCAGCAGGGGACGGGCAGAGAGAGACAGAGGGTGAGACACAGAATCTGAAGCAGGCTCCAGGGTCTGAATAGTCAGCACCGAGCCCAACATGGGGCTTGAACACAAGAACTGCAAGATCCTGAGCTGAAGTCGGACGCTTAACCGACTAAGCCACCCAGGCGCCCTGAAGGGATTGTCTTGGATAGTGACAAAGGCAGATCTGCAGTGAGAAGGGAACTGCGGGACCAGAATGGATCCAGACACACATCTTTGGGGGCTCTTCTAGGGTCCAGAGGAATGTGGTTGTATCTTAGCCCAGGGTGACAGCTGCGGGGTGGACAGAAGTCAGCGGAGAGGAGATGAGAAATCAGTCTACGGGATGTGTTGGGGGATCCAGCAGGCGGCGTCAAGAATACCGACTCCTGGACTTCCACTTGGAGACTTAGGTAAAGGTTGGTAGGAACTGGGAGACATCCAACCACTTGCTGAACACCTCCCTCGCACATCCGAGTGTGCTAGAGCTTAGCAAAGGTCAGGGACTCTGGTTCACGGAGCTGCCAGTAGAGTCCTGGTGTCTGGCTCTGTCTTAAAGGTAAAAGCGGGTCATGTTGCCCAGAGACGGTCTCACACTCTGGGTAACTGCTTTGCAGCCCTGGCATTCTCTTCAGCCTTCCAGAAGTCTAAGGAACATTCTTCCCTAAAGGAGTAAGACAACTTGACCACTCTATTATTGAATAGAAATTGTTTTCCCTTTCTTTTGTATCTGCCTTGAAGTCTGGAGCAGCTGAAAACACAACAACACTGTATAAATGCAACACAGAAAAACTACTCAGATCTTCCCATTTTCTCAAGTGGGCACAAAACAGGTTTCCTCTAAAGCAGCTGAAAGGGGACAGAGGCAGTAATTGCTTTGCTATTCCAGGAACAAAATGCCAAATGTGCAAAACTGTTGAAGAGTACATTTTCAACCTGCCAAAAAGCTATAAGGAAATGGTCAAGATCTTTCTAGAACCCATTCCTCCCTGGGGCAAAAAGAAGACCTGGAAAATGTATTTTAACAAAGCACATTAATGGTATTTGTAATGGGAATCATCTCTTTTTTTCCCTAGTTACGTCTAGCTAAAGGTTTGTCAACTTTATTGATCTTTCCAAAGTACCAACTTTTGGTTTCATGGGTTGTTCCTGTTGTTTTCTATTCTCCATTTCATTAATTTCGACTCTGATCTCTATTATTATTTCCTTCTTTTAGCTTGCTTAAGGTTTAGTTTGCTCTTCTTCCAGTGCCTTCAAATGGAAGGTTAAGTTATTGATTTGAGATCTTTCTTCTGTGTCACTAAATTTATTTACAGCTCTCCATTTCTCTTTACACCTGCTTTAGCTGCATCCCTAAAGTTTTGGTATGTTGTGTCTTAATTTTTATTCATTGAAAAGTGTTCACTAATTTCCTTTGTGATTTCTTCTTTGACTCATTGATTATTTAAGAGTACACTAATCTCTACCAATCTGTGAATTTCTCAGATTTCTAATTTCTTTCCATGCTTGGTATGAATTCAGTCCTTTCAGATTTATTAAAGTTTTGTTTTATGGTCTAGCGTATGGTCTATCCTGGAAACTGTTCTGTGTGCACTGAATAGAATGCATTCTTTTGTGTGGACTGTTCTAAAAGATATATTAGATCTCGTTGGCTTATAGTTGTTGTTCAACTTCTGTTTCTATGTTGGTCTTCTGCCTAGCTGTTTTATCCATTATTGAAAGTGGAGTGTTGAAGCCAGTTTTTGCCGTACGTATTTCAGGGCTCTGTTAGGTGCATACTTGTTTATAGCTGTATCTTCCTGATAGACTGGCTCTTTTTCATTATAAAATGTCCCTCTTTATCTTTGCTAACTTTCTGTTTTAAAATCTACTTTGTCTGATAATAGTATAGCTAATCCAACTTTCTTATGGTTATTGATTGTATTTTTTTCTGTCACTTTCAACCTATTTGTAACTTTGAAACTAAATTCTTCTATAGGCAGCATATAGTTGGATCTTGTTTGTTTGTTTGTTTGTTTGTTTTTGAGAGAGAGAGAGAGAGATTGCCTGTATGTGAGAGTGGAGAGTGGGCAAGGGACAGAGGGAGAAGGAGAGAAAGAATCTCAAGTAGGTTCCATGCTCAGCACAGTGCCTGATACGGGGCCTCATCCCAAAACCATGAGATCATGAGCTGAGCCAAAATCAAGAGTCAGAAGCTCAACTGACTGAGCCACCTAATCCAAAAAATATATATTAATAATATATTATACTAATATATTATTAATATATTATTTATGCATTATGTTTTAAATACTTATTTACTTTTTTGAGAGAGACAGTGCATGCAGGGGAGGGGCAGAGAGAGAGGGAGACACAGAATCCAAAGCAGGCTCCAGGCTCTGAGCTCTTAGCACAGAGCCTGATGGTGGGGCTTGAACTCACAAATCATGAAATCATGACCTGAGCTGAAGTTAGATGCTTAAGTGACTGAGCCACCAAGACACTCCCGGAATCTTGTTTTCCAACCGAGCCTGATCATTTCTACTTTTTTATTGGATTGGTTCATCAATTGATATTATTATTGACATTATTGATATCACGTGTAATATTATTGATATCGCTGGATTTACATCTGCTGTGTTACTTTTTGCTTTCTGTATCTCTTATCTTGTTAGTTCCTCTGATCTCTGTTTGCTGCATTCTTTTGTATTACATGAATATTTTCTAGTGTAGCACTTAACACTGTTTTAAAGATTTTTAAAACTTTTAAAAGATTATTTTCTTAGACGTTGCCCTTAGGCATACCATATACATCATAACTTATCAGAATCTATATCAGATTGATACTAACTTAATTATATATCAGTGAGATACAGAAATGTGAGTCCTCTGTAAGTCTGTTCCCTCTTCCCTTTTTTGTCCAAGATTGTTATACATATCACATCTGTGTGTGTTACCTACCGAATAATACATTGTTGTAATGATTGCTTTGCATAATTTCAAATCTTTTGAAGTAGCTGAGAGAAGAAAGGGGAGTATATATTTACAGAGTTTGTTTATTTACGGTTTCTGGCTCTCTATTTGTGTCTGTGGATATGAGTTACCACCTGATACCATTCCCTTACCCTAATACGGCTTAGCTCACACTGCCCTCCTTGGTGCTGTTACTGTCAAATATGTTACATTTCTATATGTTATAGGGTCAAAAATATAATTACATACCCATTGTCTTATACTATTGTTTTTTTAGTCAGTTGAGGCCAAAAAGGAAAAGAAATATGAATTTATACTATTTTTTAAAAAATATTATCTCCCACCTCTGGGGTGCCTGAGTGGCTCAGTTGGTTAACTATCTGATTTCGGCTCAGGTCATGATCCTCACAGTTTGTGAGTTCGAGTTTGTGAGAACTGCCCTACGGGACTGTTCACTTTTAAACATAGACGTCACCACGCCACCCTTGATTGCTCACCTGTCTGGATGTTTGATTTCCCCGCAAAAGAGACAATAACGGTTAGGTTTTAGCCAGTGCATTGTACGTAGCCTCCAGGCACAAGACCAGAAGACAGAACTGGGCTACAGCATAGTAAACACAGGCTCTTAATAACCATTCCCGGGCTAGAGCTTAAAAGTCAAAGCAAAGGAGAGAATTTTAATTGCCTCGATCATTTTGGCAACATGGTGTTTTGTTTTGTTTCTATCCTATGACTGTAAATTATGTTTTTGTTGTGCTTTTGTTTAATCTTGTTCTGATTACAAAAGTGCAGCATGCTCATTGAGAAGTATTTAGGAAATTCAGAAGAAAATAGAAATTCCATAACTTGGAGATTGCTGTTCTTACTATTTTGGATAGTCCTCTCTCTCTCTCTTTCTGAACGTGTATTTTTTTTTTAATGTTTTATTTATTTCTAGGAGAGAGAGAGAGAGAGAGACAGCGCGAGCAGGGGAGGGTCAGAGAGAGAGGGAGACACAGAATCTGAAGCAGGCTCCTGGCTCTGAGCTGGCAGTCAACACAGAGCCGGACACGGGGCTCGAACCCACGAACCGCGAGATCATGACCTAACGAAAGTCAGACGCTTAACCGACTAAGCCACCCAGGCGCCCCTGAACGTGTATGTTTATATGTACTTATAATATTTAAATGGCATCCGAATTTGGATTTAGCTTGCTTTAAGCCTACGAGTTATATAATAGGCATGTTGCCATCTGCCTGCCTTGTCCCTGATACAGCTTTGCCTTTGTCACCTAAGATTTCATATGTAGTGCTCCCATCATTGTTTTCTATTTTTTAACTGCGCGTAACTATAGTTGCGATGTCTACTCTGACCAGAAAGCTGATTGAAAAGTTCTTTTACATTTCCAAGTGTTGGGGTTTGATTTCGACTTCTGATATTTTTTAGAGGAGTATTTTGTAGGCGAAGGAGGGTGTGACAATGAGTCCTGTGTAGTTTCTTCTTGGGATTTATTTAGGTTTTTATGGTGGCTTAAGACATGATTAATTTTTATAAGTGTTGCATGAGCACATAAAAATAAAATATGGCTTCCATTATCATGAATTAAAGGCACTCCTTTTTTGTTTGTTGTCTGCTAAATCTTTGATCATCTTTTTATTGTGACCATTTCTGTCTCATTTTGTTTTAGTTCTGCCTCTTGTAAGCAAAAAAGTCACTGGGCTTTCTTTTATAATCCCATATGAAAATGATTTCCTTTTAATATGGAAGGATAATGTATATTTATTATTATAACTAATGGTACAGTCTTATTTCATCTCATTTTATCTTTATTTTTGTATTTTTTTCTTTTAACATCTGCTGTTTTCCGTAAGCACTGTATCCTCTTCAGCAATTTGCAAATTCGTGTCCTGTTTTTAATTCTGGTTGTTACCTTTTGCGGGAACATCCTCAACCTTTCCCTTTTTGGATTATCAAGGTCAAGGTAATCAGTATTTAGAGCAGTACTTTTTTTTTTTTTTTAGTGTTTTTATTTATTTTTTGAGACAGACAGAGAGAGAGAGAGCTTGAGTAGGAGAGGAGCAGAGAGAGAGAGGGAGACACAGAATCTGAAGCAGGCTCCAGTCTCTGAGCAGTCAGCACAGAGCCCAACATGGGGCTCGAAACCACGAACTGTGAGATCGTGACCTGAGCCCAAGTCGGACACTTAACCGACTGAGCCACCCAGGCGCCCTTAGAGCAGTACTTTTTATCTCTCCTCCATGTCCTCCTTTGTGAACTTGCATGTCACCTCCGTCTACAGAAATAGGTGGAACAAAGAATGCTATTAATACTTTTTTGCATTGTATATTACACTTAAGTTTTTCAAATGTCACAATATTATATTCTATTTGCAGTGATTATTTAGACATAACTGTTTTGCTGGTTTCCACCTACATCATTAGAGCTTCTATACCTTGAGCTCTTAATTTTTATACTTCTTAGACATCCTGATCTTCGAGTTGGTTTTTGGGGAACACCTGTAACGGTTGTGGGTGAGCCCTTTCACACAAACGGCAACTGGGTCCTCGGTAAAATTTTGGAGTCATTCTCTTTTCCTCCCCAAATTCATTTGCCCAAGTTTTGTTTTGTTTTGTTTTGTTTTGTTTTGTTTTGTTTTGTTTTGTTTTGCCTTTAGGCCAACAAAGCTAGCTTCTCCTTCTTTGCCTACATTGCCCTGGAGCTTGCTGTCCTGGTTTTAGGTTGCTACGTTGTCCAGTGGTTTGTTCTGTTGTAAGTCCGTCCTTAGAGCCCCTTTCCTGCCCTCCAGGGCATGGAGATCATGGCCTTCGATCTCAGTCATTCTTTTCTTTTCCACTCTCCTTCCTCCCTCAAATCGTTATGCTTTGCTGATGAAACCGTGTGCCAGGTGGATATTAATTAGTGATACTGAGAGTTCACTTTCTTGTAGGCAAGTACATAAATCACACTAAACTGGCTTTTACCAACTGAAAAATTTCAATATATTTTAATGTGAAGAGAAAATACTGAAGCCAGGAGATGCAAGAAACGGTGACGTGGGCTTTTACACAAATGTTCAGATCAGATGACACTAAAAATCTGCAGGAGTTTTCTGAGTATATCATATCCTTATAGATTTAAGGCATTCTTTGTTTTTTCCTTTTTCTTTAAGGTTTTATTTAAATTCTAATTAGTTAACAGACAGTGTAATATGGCTTTTAAGTTTATTTATATATTTTGAGAGAGAGAGAGAGCACATGTGGGGGAGGAACAGAGAGAGAGAAAGAGAGAAGAGAGAGAATCCCAAGTAGAAATCTACAGTATTTTTGAACCCTGAAAAGACTATGTACCTAAATGTTAATATTATTTCTGGGTAAGTAGAAAACCCAAACCTTTTCCATATTCTAATTTTTCTATAATGAAAAAAGTCGATCTTATAACCAGATGACAGTATGATTTTGTTCTTTTGCTGTTTTTAAAGATTTTATGTTTTAATTTTTTTTTTTTTTTAATTTTTAGACAGACAGAGTGAGAGAAGGTGGGGGGGAGACGGAATCCCAAGCAAGCTCAGCACTGTTGGTCCAGAGCCCAGTGCGGGGCTCAAACTCATGAACCCATGAGATCATGACCTGAGCTGAGATCAAGAGTTGGAGCCTTAACTGACTGAGCCACCCAGATGCCCCTCGTTGTTTTTAAAAGACATATTCCTGCTGTATAGGATTATAGGAAATGGGCACATTTATCTCCACCTCAGGGACCAATTTGGGTCGCTCAGAAAAGATGGGATTGCAACAGGTCTTTGAAGGGAGAGCATACTTTAATAAGCAAATACTCAGCAAAAATAACACATACACCCAGAAGAAGAGGCTCGTTAAGAACATGTGCACACACCCGCACGTCAGATGTACTGAGCAGCTGAACCAGGCGGCGTGAGGAGGAAGAGCGTCAGGGCTGAGTTGGGGAGAGCATTGAAAACTTCAGTAGGGGGTTCAGATTTTGCTCTGAACACTGGACAAAATCGTTAAAGGTTTTAGATTTGGGGCGAGAGAGCCAGATGAGGAGTCCATCTGTGTTTTAGACAGACGGCTCTGGAAAGGAGTGAAGAGTAGGGTAAATGGAAGGTGGGGAAACACTTGCAAGGTATGCTCCTGGTTCCTTCTGTTTGGCTGATCCTTTTCAGACACCTTCCCGGATTTTTCTCGCTTCCTCTTTCCCTTAAATGTTGACGCGTCCTGAGTGCCGCGTACTGTCCCCGTAATTCCCCTGCTATAGCCACCTTCAGAATGCTGTCGGCTTCAGTCCCGAGCTCCAGCCTGGATCTCTTTCCTCTGCTCCAAACCAGTGTGTGTTTAATTATGTCCAGTTCACCTTCACCTGCTTTCTGACTCCCCAGCGTCCCAGAAATGTCTGTCTGTCTTCCAAAGTCTGCTTCTCTCCCTTCTCTCCCTAGACCCTGAGGATAGTCTCCATTTCCCCATCCTACCCGTTCCTGAAGCCCAAAACTTGACTGTCCTCACAAAAGACGCAGAAGGACAAATACTGTGTGATTCTACTTAAACAAGATCCCTATAATAGTCGAATTCATAGAGACAGAAATTAGAACGGTGATTGGCAGAGCCGGGGGAGGGAGTGGGGAGTTTGATATTTTTTTTAATGTTTTATTTATTTCTGAGAGAGAGAGAGAGAGAGAGAGAGAGAGAGATGGTGTG
>NW_027532607.1:3828456-3829974 GCF_008692635.1 Crocuta crocuta | reverse complement strand
GTAATGTTTTATTTATGTCTGAGAGAGAGAGAGAGAGAGAGAGAGAGAGAGAGAGAGAGATGGTGTGAGCAGGGGAGGGTCAGAGAGAGAGAGAGATACAGAATCTGAAGCAGGCTCCAGGCTCTGAGTTAGCTGTCAGCACGGAGCCCGACGCAGGGCTCGAACCCACGAACTGTGAGATCATGACCTGAGCTGAAGTCGGACGCTTAACTGACTGAGCCACCCAGGCACCCAGGGAGCTGGATTTTAATGGGGACAGAGTTTCTGTTTGGGGATGCTAAAAAAGTTTGGTGATGGTTACACAATATTGTGATAGTAATTAATGCTACCAAACCATACGCTGAAAAATGGTTAAAATGGTAAATTTTCTGTTGTGTGTATATTACCACAATTAAAAAATTNTAGAAATAAATAAAACATTAAAAAAAAAATTTTTTTTTTTTAAAAAATTAAAAAATAATAAAGCCTGTTTGACTTGCTTTGCACTAGTTTTTCCCAGTCTTATTTGACAGTGGAAGCCTGTATCAAAAGAAAAAAGTATCCTAAAGTGTAACATGTATGCACATCACTTAGATGTTACAGGAACACGGTCAGGGCAACACTCCCACATTTTGGGGGAACAGAGAAGAGGAATTAAGTTCCTCATTGCCTCCCACTCTGTTGGAACTCAATGCATTTCCTTAAGAAACATTACTAGAAACAGTGATTAGGCATTTAATTGGGGCAATTATGGGTCAGCTCATCTCTGTGCTGACCTAATAATGTTACTTCTATGGGAGAGGGTATTTGTAGTTTTAAAATGCTTTAGCCTGAAAAGGAAATTATATAACACAGTTCACTCAAACTGTAGAGAGATTTACTTCAACAAGTCTAAGTACACTATCTGCTCACTTGGTATTTTGAAGGATAGGAGGTTCCGCCTAGTTTGGGTAACATCCAGCTTCTGGTCACTATCACCAGTCTAGATGTGTTGAAACTCAAGGGTGAGCACAGGGAATTGTGTGAGTGAAGAGGTACCGAAATGGGCAGCTTCCGGCATTGCAGTTCTTCCTCCTTTCGCCTCTGTCTCAGGACCCAGACCAGTTGGGTCTGAGGCAGGAAGTACTTTAGAGGCTCAGCCTACTTGAGGCTTAATGTCTTAAACCCATCTGCAGATCTGAGAATCAGAGCCACACTCAGGCACCATTGGCCACAGTGTTGCTCACTTTCAGGACCACCCTGACCCCACCTTGTCACTGACCCCTGTAGCCTGAGATGTTCAGAACTGACATGCTCACCCTCTTCTCTCTGAGCCCCCTCTGACAACAGCCTTCCTGCCCTGCTTAGATGTCTGATCTTTTGTTTTGGTTGCCTTTCTGAATTTATTTCGGGAGTCCATCTAATGCCCCAAGCCTGCAAAACTCAAGAGATGCCCTTGTGCAGTGCACAACCTATGTGGCTGCCCATGTCCATAAAGACTCCTGGGTCTTTGACTATCTATCCTCCTCCCCAGGAACTGGAATCCTGCCTCTATATTTG
>NW_027532607.1:3819555-3828380 GCF_008692635.1 Crocuta crocuta | reverse complement strand
TCTCTCTCTCTCTCTCTCTCTCTATATATATATATATATATAGAAACACACACTAGTAGACATACATAGTCTGTCTTTTTTTTCCATGTGTATGTGCTTTACTGAAACTCTTACTATTCCTACTATTTTGCAGCTTACTCTTTTTTCCACTTAACTATGCATTTGGGACATCTTTCCACTTTGGCATGTAGAGATCTCTTTCATGATTTAATGTCTGTATTGTATTTCATTATTTGGATGTACCTTGATTTATCTAAGTAGTCCCACTGATAGACAACTGGAGTTTTTCCAGGTTTTTTCTACTGTGTATCGTGTAGTCATGAATAATCTTCAGCATATAAATCTTTGCACAGTTGCAAAAGAGTTTCTCTGGAAGAAATTCTTAGCTAGAGTAGCTAGGTCAAATGGTATAAACATCTTAAATTTTAATAGCCAAATCATCTTCCTAACCACTTTGCTCTCCCCAGCAGTGTGGTTGAAGATTTGTTCCATCCACCTCACCGACACTGGGTAGCCTTTCAAGTCTTCGCTAATCTGATAGGTGTGAAATTTTTTTCACTTGTTCTCTCATTGCAAAACTGAGGCGATGCTAATGACCCGAGGTTAAACATTTTACAGTTTCCATTGGTTTCCCGGCCATTTTATTTCTTTAGGTTCCCCCCCAGACTTCTACTGATTGTGCATTTTTATTCTTCATTTTAATCCATCCTCTCCTTCAGACCCCTTCCTGCCTCAGAGCTGCAGAGCGATGGCCACCCAGCCCAGCACTTGGTGGTGGGAAAGACCCGGGTCACCGCCCAGCTGTTTCACAGGATGCTGTGACCTTTGACACTTTGCTTAACTTCTCTCTGTGTGCCCCATGCCCACCCCATTTCCTCATTTGAAAACTGAGATGGTAATTTGTCCTTCAGGATTAAATGGGGTAATTTTTATGTAAAGCACTTAGCCCTTGCCTCTTACAGTGTAAATGTTCAGGAAATACTAGTCACTGTTGTTATTGCCATAATAAGTTGTGCCGTTTGTTTTCTAGCTTGTGCTTTCTGACCAGTAGCAATATTGAGGCGGCGAAGGATTTAGAGTGCTCCTACACTGACAGTGTTTTAGATCTTCCCCATCCCTGTGACTGTCCTGAGGCTCAGGTGTTAGTGAGGGGGCTTAGCTCAGAAAGTAATACTTGGCGGCATGATTCTAACCGAACACCTCTGTTCTTCCTTTTTATTGTAACTGAGTTACATGTAATCAGAGGTTAAAACCATATGGCTAAACATAGCTTTTTTTATGTTTACGTTTATTCAGAGTGTTGTGAGGTTTGTGGTTTTTAAAAAGTTTCTTTTAGTTTTGAGAGAGAGAGAGAGAGAGAGAAATAGGGCGTAACTGGGGGAGGAGCAGAGAGAGAGGGAGACATGGAATCTGAAGCAGGCTCCTGGCTCTGAGCTGTCAGCCCAGAGCCTGATGTGGGGCTCGAACCCACTGATGGAGAGATCATGACTTGGACGGAAGTCAGTCACTTAACTATATGTAAATGAGGGATATTCCCAAGCATTCAGTTTGCCAAGGAGTTATGTCGTTTTAGCCGTTGGTTTCATTCACTGACCCCACCTGCCAGGGCAATGGACGTGTGACTCATGAATGAATCAGTCCTAACAACCTGCCCCTACAGGGCTTGCTCGCTCTCTCTCAATCTCTCTCTCTCTCACGCACTCTCTCTTTCACTCTTTCTCTCCTCCTGTTACCCCACTAGTTCTCAGTCTTAAACTGGACGTTTTTTAAAAATTCTCAGGCCTGGGTGTTGGGGTGTTTGACCCCTTGCCTCACTGCTTTCCCAAGGAGCGGAAGAACCTTTTTGGATGGGTCAAGAGAGGAGCGTTTATTGGACTTCTATCTAGGAGCGCCATCTGTCTTCCTTGGCATACTGTCTCTTGGGAACTCCAGGATTCCCCACAAAGCCGAGGGTTGTAAGTTCTGGGATTCTTGGGCTCTGAGGTTGCCTTGCCTGGAAGGCCAGGTGGGCAAATGAGGACTGGCCGTGCCCTCGTTCTCCTGAAGGAGAGGGGCTCTTGTGTTCTTTTCTCTGGACCCATCTTTCGGTCTCAAAGTCACAACATGAGGGCCAGACCCTGACTGTGGACTTGGGGACAGTGCAGCTATGCTGCATGCTCGGCTGTAGGCCCCAGTACAGCTCTCCCTGGGCAACAGGGCCTTCCAGCTCCAGGCAGCGGAGGCCCCTCACCGGGGCTTGGGATCCACACTGGGGTTGAGGCCAAAGCTCACCTCATTGGTATCAGTACTCTCTCAGCAAGAGCTTCCTCTTGGCCAGTTTCCCCCCAAAATGTGGCTTAATGTGGTCAAGTGGGCACCTGGGGGCCACCATCAAACCTGAGCAACAAAGTACTGACCCCTCACGGCTCCCTAAGTCTTAAAATTTTATTGACTTTTGCTATTTGAAAAACTGTTTTCTGGGTGCCATGACAATACAAAAGGGTTAAAATGCTGTTCATTTTCTGAAGGAGTTCATTATCCAGTTATCAACATTTGTTTATGATTCAGTTATTCAACATTTCTATTTTTTTTTTTAAGCAATCTCTACACCCATTGTGGGGCTTGAACTCACAACCCCAAGATCAAGAGTTGCATGTTCCACTGACTGAACCAGCCAGGCGCCCCGGTTCTGCCACATTTCTAAGGTGTAGCTACCTTCGCCCTGGGGATACAAAGTTACCAAGGTGGATAACCCACTGTCAAGTGGCTTCCAATCTAGTAGGGGAGACAGATATAAAATGATACAAAACACTCACACCATAATGTGGTAAGTGCAACGATATAATTTCTAACAATTGTTAAATATATAGAGTAAAACATAAACAGCTCAAAACCATCAGGGAAGAGGTATCACAAAACATTGCATGGCTTAGGTAGCTGGCAGGGTGAAATAAAGCTCAACTTTCCTAGCGGAAACTAGGGGACACTGAGAAGTGGGGCTCCACCGTGAAATCAGTGATTCTTGGCACATGGCAACACAGCAAAAGCCCTGAGAGGGCCTGCATTCAAAACCCATCTAGGGCCCCTGGGAGACTCGGTCAGTTAAGCATCCAACCCTTGATCTCTGCTCAGGTCATGATCTTGAGGCTCATGAGTTTGAGCCCCACATCGAGCTCTGTGTTAATGGTGCAGAGTCTGTGTGGAATTCTGCCTGTCCTCTCTGCTTCTCCCTTGCTTGTGCTCTCTCTCTATCTCTCTCTCTCAAAATCAATAAACTCAAAAAACAATAACGACCATCCAACTCTATTTGACTTAGTGTTTCCCACACTTACTTGACTGTGGAGCTTTTTTTTCCCCTCACCGTTTTAACATCCTTGGGAACTGTCATCCCTTAAAATCATTGAGGGAAATGATGGTGTAGATACCACCTGTAATTAGATAGTTGGTGGGTTTTCACGTTTTGGGGGCATGGACCTTTTTTAGAATTAATGGTGGTGGTGAGGATTGTACTCCATCCCTGCATTCCTTGAAGCCTGCCCAAGACCGCTGTCCATGGTCAGGGAAAGAAAAGAAGGGAGCAAATCCCAGGAGGAAAGATGCATGTGGACCAGCACAAAAGAGGCGGGAAATGACAGAGCTGGATCAATGCCAATCACTTTGGCAGGGAGTGGGGAGAGATTGTGCAGGGAGGGGTCCACGGCGGAGTCGGGGAGGCCAGCTGCATGAGGGCTGAAATGCCTGGCACGGAATCAGCAGTCCTTAACGACTAACTGACTGTGAAGGTCAAGGGAGATCCGAGGCCAAAGATGACTTTACTGACAGAGACTAGAGTTCTAGTAGGATTATTTACAGAAAACAGCAACGTCTCACGGCTGAAACTTCATTCAACATGTCAGAACCTATGTCAGTATCACATTGAAATGCACCAACTGGCCTTTATTAACTAGTCCTGAATCTTTCAAGTGAAAATTCACTGTAAGAGCTGACTGTGCCATCCAACTGGGCATCCTACCTTGAACAGTTAAAAATCAGATTGGTCTGACTTCTAATTTTAGAAGGAATCAGGCTGACCTTCATTGCGCTGTTGCTAACTGGAGCCCGTTACCTGGGTGACTAGATTTACAATATGTCAGTATGCAAATACCATCTGCCCAAGAGGAGGAAGGAAGAAAGACCTTCCTCCTCTGAGGGGTTGTCAGCAGTTCCTGAAACGTCTTCCTCCGGGAATGGGGCGGAGGGCAGAGAATGAGAGAAGAGAAAGGAAAACCAGGGAAGATGTGATTTGTCAAGGAGTTTGTGGTTTGCCTTATGGGCAATCCTAGAAGGCACATTATTGGCGGGGGGGAATCTCTATGTGGGGTTGAGATTTTATGTTGCTTCTGGAGGAGTGAGCAGAAAGGGTCGTATATCGTATATATCACTTCAGTGTGTCTCAAAACACTTCGATTCAGATCCATTACAATAGCTTAGTGAAGCCTTTGAGTATATGATTCTTGTCTTTCACAGTGCAGTTAGGAGTCTAATTTCCAGTTGATGGGAGAGTATGAGCTAGATAGGGAACCTGCTGCCTTTATTAGGTGGGCTCTCACGAAGGGTGAACTAGAAGCCGATATTCCATTTCATTTTCCTGTGTGATGGGTTGACTGGGTAAGCCGAAGGGATTTTCTCCCACAGAATCTCTGTATTTAGCTCTCGTCCTGTGTACTGTTTCAGGCTGGAGTTTAGAATCCCATTTGGAAACATTCGAATCCAAAGACAGGCAACTTCTATTTCTTTTCATGAAATAACTGTCACATCAGCCGTCGGCTCCAGAAATTTCTTCCACCCACGCATTTTGTGAGTCCAAATTAGATGGACTCATTAATTTAAATTTTTCGGGGATTTCTGTGAGTGGGGATGCTTCTGTTAATTGCCGTGTGTCACGATTTGTGTAGGAAGAAGGGTTTCCAGGACCAGGGCAGAGAACCTTGGGCTACTGGCTTCTAATTTTGTCCCCACTGGTAATTCCCTGTGACCTCTTCTCTCCTTGCTCTCTTTGGCACTGCTGTCTCCCACCTCTTTAAAAAAACTCCTCCTGACATCAACCTGAAACTGTCAGCAGCATGGGAAAGTGAGGAAAGTCACTTTACTTACCAGGGTACTTTTCCCAGCCTTATAAATAAATCACCTTTTATCCGGATGCCACGCAAGTGGCCAAGGAGATTATGCCAGAGAGAGGGGACAGTGAATCCTGGAGCCAGACTGCCTGGCTTCAAATCCCAGCTCTACTACTTCATAGCTTTGGGCAAGTTGTGCAACCTCTCTGTGCACCGGTTTCCTTATTTGTAAAATGGGGATAAAAATACTTACTTACCTTGGGGTGCCTGGCTGGCTTAGTTGGAAGCGCGTGCAACTCTTGATCTCGGGGTCGTGAGTTTGAGCCCCATGTTGGGTGTAGAGATTACTTATGTCTATGTTTTGAGAGAGAAAGAGAGGGAGAGCAAGCCATGGAGGGGCAGAGAGAGAGGGAGAAAGAAATCCCAAGCAGGCTCTGCGCTTTCAGCAGAGAGCCTGATGGAGGGCTTGACCTCACAAACTATGAGATCATGACGGGAGTCAAAGTCAAGAGTAGGACACCAAAAGTCGGATGCTTAACCGAGTGAGCCACCAAGGCACCTGGGTGTAGAGATTACTTAAACATAAAATCTTAAAACAAAACAAAACAAAAAAAACTTACGTACCTCAACAGGTTGTTGTGAGGACTGAAGGCATATAAACACTTTTGAACCATGCTGACCTGGAGAACTTAGAACAGGGTGGCGGCTTTTATTATTATCATTATTATTTATTTTATTATTATTTAAATTTTATTATTTTATTATCATTATTTCTGTTGTGCATCGTCAGGGCTCCTGAGAAGTAGCGACATTTTGCTGGGAGCAAGGAAATGTGTAGGAGTTGCTTACAGGCTGCGACAGCACCCTCTCTTCTTGCCAAGCTAGAACCATCGAGGCACAGGTGAAGCTTTTTTTTCCATGGGACACCCTTCTGGATAGCCATAGACCCAGCTGCTCCCTCCCTGACTCCTGCACTTCCCATCTGCGCCACGTAAGCAGTACATTGGGATGTGCTGCTGTAGCTTCTGATAGTCTGTTGAGTCAAGTTTAGCTCTTTGTTGTCCCTGTGGAGTAATGAAAAGAGTCCATGTGGCTGGGTAGTTGCCCATGATATTTGTCATTGGAGGTGCCCAAACGTAAAAAAAAAAAAAACAGAAGTGACAGAAGCAGAGAAAAGCACACTTGTCTGAAGCTTACTCTTGGCTTTTGAAGTCACTTATTGGACCTCTCTTGTTTCCACAAGTAACTTACAACTGTTACCCAATAAGTAAGTATGACACGTTACCAGCAGGGATGTGAAATGGGGCAGCTACTGGGGAGAGGCTTTGACGGTTCCTCAGCAGGTTAAACACAGAGTTGTCACGTGGCCCAGCAATTCCACTCCTAGGTACCTACCCAAGAGAACTGAAGACATGTGACCTATGTCCACACAAAGGCTTGTACACATTATGTTTATAGCAGCATTATTCATTCTGGCCAAAAAGTGGAAACAACCCAAATGTCTAGCAGCTGAGGAATGAATGAACGAAACTTGGTGTATCCACGCAATGGAATGTTATTTGGTTTTAAAAAAAGAAAAGGAAGGAAGGAAGGAAGGAAATACTGATACATGCTACCGCATGGATGAATCTTAAAAACAGGATTCTAGGGGCCCCTGGGTGGCTCAGTCAGTTGAACCTCTGACTTGGGCTTGGGTCGTGGTCTCGCCGTTTGTGAGTTTGAGCCCCGGATCGGGCTCTCTGCTCTCAGCAGTAGAGCCCACTTCAGAAACTGTCCCTGTCTCTCTCTCCACTGCTCTCACTCTCTGTCTCTCTTGAAAATAAACATTGGGGCGCCTGGGTGGCTTAGTCGGTTAAGCGTCCAACTTCGGCTCAGGTCATGACCTCACGGTTTGTGGGTTCGAGCCCCGCGTCGGGCTCTGTGCTGGCAGCCAGCTCGGAGCCTGGAGCCTGTTTCAGATTCTGTGTCTCCTTCTCTCTCTGACCCTCCCCTGCTCATGCTGTCTCCCTCTCTCTCTTAGAAATAAATTAGAAAAGGGGCGCCTGGGTGGCTTAGTCGGTTAGGCGTCCGACTTTCGCTTAGGTCATGATCTCGCCATTCGTGGGTTCGGGCCCCGCATTGGGCTCTGTGCTGGCGGCTGGCTCAGGGCCTGGAGCCTGTTTCAGTCTGTGACTCCCTCTCTCTCTGGCCCTCCCCTGCTCATGCTGTCTCTCTCTCTCTCTCTCCTAGAAATAAATAAAAATTTAAAAAAAAAAATAGAAAAAAAAAAAGAAAAGAAAAGAAACATTGAAAAAAATTATTCTAAACTAAAGAAGTAAATGAAAGGCCACACATTGAATGACTCCATGTATATAAAATGTCCAAAGTAGGCATATTTGTGGAGACGAACATACATTGGGAGTTGATAGGGGCTGGGAGGAGGGAGAGTAAGGTGTGACTGAAAATGTTCTGGAACTAGACAGTGGTGATAGTTGTGTAGCCTTGTGAATATACTAAAAAACACTGAATTGTATACTCACAAAAGAAAAAAGAAAAGAAAAGAAAAAAGTATGAGAAGACCCATAGAGTCGACTGCAGAGTTTAAAGTCATTTCCAGGATTACTTTTCCAAGAGTAGTTGTCACCCGAAATAGAATAAGAAGTGACTTAATTTGCAAGAAAAAAATGAAAAATGAAAATTACCAAGAATGGCTTTTTCACCCCAAACCTTTGAATATAAACCATATACACGTGGTTATAAGTCAGTTTTCAAGACTCTTTGGCGCCTTCTTCATTGTGATTCTGTAATTTGCTCCATTCCTGGCGGGGCCATCACAATAATCCTGAATGCCCTCCTATAACAGAAATAGGAGAGCCTTTTGAGATCATGTCCACCACCAGGCTCCCTAAGGTAATAATAATTCGTGGCTGCATTTTTGTGGTGTGCTTATGACAAGTGACAGCTGTTTGTGAATATGTTGGGGACTGTTTTGACTTAAAGGAGTTTATTGCATTGGGGGTTTCTTTTTTTTAAGATTTTTATTATTGTTTAAAGTGATCTCTACACCCGACATGGGGCTCAAACTCATGACCCTGAGATCGAGAGTCGCACACTTTTCTGACTGAGCCAGCCAGGCGCCCCTGCATTGAATTTACCTCACATTTGCAACCAGAGCATTTCCAAAGGACCCCCTCCACCACCCTAAATAATCACCCATCTCAGTCCATCAGTGTTTCATCAGAAGGGTCTACTGATTGATATATCTGATTTACATAAATAATAGCGTTGAAATCTCTCCCAGGGAAGTCTCAGTACTTATTTGGAAGAAGAGTTTGAAATGTCCAAACACCCCCTGAAATGAGCTTTACAGAGATGAGAGATTCAAGACAGACCCTTGAGTTGACTGAGCAATTCCACGTCTAAGTATAAACTCAAAAGGATTGAAAGCCAGGACTCAGTGACTTGTACACCAATATTTGTAACAGCATTACTCACAATAGTAGCCAAAGGGTGGAAACAACCCAGATATCCATCAGCAGATGAATGGATAAACAGAATGTGGTGTATTCATACAATGGAATATTACTCAGCCTTAATAAGAAATGAAATTCTGACACCTTCTATAACATGGATGAACCTGAGGATGTTACGCCCAAGTGAAATGAGCCAGACACAAAAGGGCACATGCATGTAGTCTGATTCCACTCATGTGAGGTACCTAGAATAGCCCAGTCCATAGATAGAGACAGATAGGAGATTAGAGGTCATTGA
>NW_027532607.1:3812056-3819277 GCF_008692635.1 Crocuta crocuta | reverse complement strand
GGATTTAAATTTGTTGTCTGATGGATATGGAGTTTCTTCTTGAGATGATGAAAAAGTTTGGGAATGGTCGAACAACTTTGTGAATGTACTTAACACCACTGAATGGTACATTTAAAAATAGTTAAAACGGTCAATTTTGGTAATGTATATTTTACCACAGTAAAAAAAAGGGGGGGAGGAATCCTATGAAGACCAACACTTCCTGCTCCTCATTTTGTTTGCTACATTCTCTTTGCTGTCAACCCTTTGAAAAGGGGATACATTCTCTTTCATCCTGGCGTTGCCTAGGGGACTTGTTCCCGTCCTCCCTTAGAAGGGATACCCAGAGAGTTGGGAGGTACCAGCTGGTAAAATACCTCTCCTGGCCGTAAGTCCAGAATGCCAGAGGAGCTCAGAAGATAGATTTTTTAAGGTAGTAATTTCTGAAATTGTCCCGTTTCCTCTGTTTTGCCTGTCTTCATTAACTGTCTCAGGAGATCAGAAGTTGACTACCATTTGCCTTTCTCAGTCAGTTACCTGCTTCTTTTAGCCAAGGATGAAACGCCCTTAGGCTGCCATTGCTATTCATGAATAGTGCCTTCCCTGCAACCAGCCACGTACTCTCCAAATGCCGCTGCCTCCGGGCTAGCTATAGGTACCATGCATGGGAAACCTGGGCCCTCTCCTCCGAAGTGGAGTGAAGAAAGATATTGAACTTTCCAAACTTAGATCCCCAGGTATAACCTGGTCGTAACTCTCAGCATTGCAATATAGTTCACAGAGCCAGCTAGCACTTAAGCAAACAAAGGAGTTCAGTGACCTTCAAATGTTATTCTAGGCATGAAGTGGCTTGAATAACTCTTTCAACACAGTGAGAACTCCCATTGTTCAATTGTATATGAAGCAGCAAGTGCTTTTCTTTGCATTCAATTGCCCTTCTGTTCTCAAAAGGTCTCAAAGACACTAAAACTAATTGCTATCATTCTTGCAAGTATATTTCTACTTTTAGCCAATACAACAACTTCCCTGGATGCCACTGGTCATTTTCCTAAAAGATTGATAGGTGCAATAATAGGCTTGGCAAACAGGAAGGACCCTAATTCTGGAAAGATCCTGTTGCCTGCATAGTTGGTTATGGGGCCTTTGGTTATGGGGGCCAGTTAGAGGTAAGGAGAGGAGCATTGGCGAGGGGGTAGAAAGAGATGGTGCAGGATACATTTTCCAGGAAAGTTCTATCTCAGTCTTTCCTCTTTTGGGTCCTGTGATTGGCTGGGGCTTTGTGTTCTGTAGTAAACACAAGTGCCTTGATTGCTTTCCAAAGGTCGGACCTGTCACCAGACCTCTCCATTTACTTGAGTTGAGGCTGGCTTCTCAGCAAATGGTCTGATAGCTGTGATGGAGGCTTCCACCTCTGGCATCTCACAGCCTTATGTCTTCATGGCGGAACTCCTGTGGAAACCCTCCTCTTTGCCAGAGACGAGGTCTGTCTGGCTCATAGCTCTGCTTCCGGCTCCTACGGGGAGCTTGCTTGTTCAATGCACAAAGCAGAATGGACAAGGCTCTCCAGAACCAAAACTGTCCCCATGACCACTATATGGAGAAATCTGGTGTTCTGCCATACAGGCCAGTTACCCCTGTGGTCTTGAGTTGAGGTCTAGCATTTCCTGTCTTTGCTCTTAATGGTTCTTTGTGGCACTCAATAATGGCTAATTCATTCAGCTTCTCATAAATAGAATTATTATTTTTTAAATGTTTATTTATTTTTGAGAGAGAGAGAGAGGGAGACAGAATCCCAAGCAGGTTCCGTGCTGCCAGCACAGAGCCCGACGTGGGGCTTGAACCCAGGAATCATAAGATCATGAACAGAGCTGAAACCAAGAATCAGACGCTTAACCGACTGAGCCACCCAGGCATCCCCAGTTTTCATTTATAAACACAAGGGGATGATGACCCCTCCTGCCCTAGCCGATGCTTGTAAAATAGCCGATATTTGCTGCATCTTATCAGTTTGGCTATTCAATATTGGCACCAAATGAGTTCTCGGGGCTAGAATACCACCCCAAAGGTGAGCCAGTGTTGGAAGGAGCAGATCAAATGTGCACTCCTGCTTTCCCTGCACTATAAAGAATGTAGTTACCTTCCCGTGCTGGGTCAGGTAGATTGCACGCCGAGTGTCCTGGAAATGATTTGCCGTCTTGCACCAGCACAAAGCCTATCCTGAGCCCTTCCCTTGGCGTTAAATTGCTCTATTTCTATTTAGTTCGGTCCAAAACTTAGGACGGGTTAAGCATTGGTATATGATGCTATTTATATGAGTTTGTCACAAAAGGGAGATTTTTTTTTTGAATTAAAAGTCTATCACCCAGCTCCTTCTTAAATCTTTTTATCAGCCTTTTCATTCCTGCACCCCGGCATAATGACACAGGTATTACGTAAACAAGACACCTCAGAGGGCTGCTTATAAAAATCCAGGAGAAAAGATAAATATGCGATGATGCACTGATATCTTGAAAATATGAGCTGCAAGTTTGTATTTTCCTTGTGGGATCGGATATTGGTTTTCTTGGTTTATTGACCTGGCAGGGAGTGATCTGACGAACACCGGAGAACCTTACACCTTTTTTTCCTTTTTTTGAAACCTCCTTGTCTGCTTGGAGAAATCTGGACATTGAATCACAGAGTCACATAGACTAAGGGGTTGGCAGCCGTGTCCTTGCCGAACCCAAATCCGATCCAGCCCTTGGTAGCAAAGGCACACGCTACCTTCCCCAAAGGAAAGGATTTAGAGCTGGTCTTGCTGTAGAGTTGCTCCGGCCGGGGCCCCCAGGCTGACTAGTAATGGAGGGGCAGGGTCGTGAGCTGAGACGGTCATTTTTCAATTTTTTTTTTAAATTTATTTTTGAGAGAGAGAGAGAGAGAGAAAGAGAGAGACAGCATGAGCAGGGGAGGGTCAGAGAGAGAGACAGCATGAGCAGGGGAGGGTCAGAGAGAGAGGGAGGCACAGAATCTGAAACAGGCTCAAGGTTCTGAGCTGGCAGTCAGCACAGAGCCCGACGCAGGGCTTGAACCCACGGGTCGTGAGATCATGACCTGAGCCGAAGTCAGATGCTCAACTGACTGAGCCACCCAGGCACACCAAGACAGTCGTTTTTCAATAAGAAGCTGATATTTTCATGGACTCTTGTTAGGGATGGTGGGATCAGCATGTGTTTTGTATTTAATCATTGTTTCCTGTCTGTCAGGGTCTGTGCAAGATGTCATAGTCAAAACTGTGTTACTTGGGAGATCCGCACTATGAACCCTCCAGAATGCTAATATTAAAGATGTTTAACTCGGGGCGCCTGGGTGGCTCAATCAGTTAAGCGTCCGACTTCGGCTCAGGTCATGATCTCACGGTGCGTCGGTTTGAGCCCCGCATCAGGCTCTGTGCTGACAGCTCAGAGCCCGGAGCCTGCTTCAGATTCTCTGTCTCCCTCTCTCTCTGCATCTCCTCTGTTCATGCTCTCTCTCTTTCTCTCCCTCTCTCAAAAACAAATAAATATTAGAAATGAATAATAATAAAGACATTTAACTCGCGGGCATCATGAGCCAGGCACTAACCAGCACAACAGGAATTGGGGCGTTCATGCAACATTGTCTCTGAGGGGAGTCCTTTTCTAAAGTTCTCGCATGGGCTCAGTGCAACACCCTTGAATTAGCGTCCAAACCAAAGATCCATCAAATGTAAAAGTCCCTGTCCTTAAATGGTTTTTTTTTCATAGTGATAAAGGTAGACTCACTGTTAGATGGCAGTAGGTGTGAGATAGGAAGCAGGTGTGAGTCACGCTCACTGAAGAATGACATGTTCCCAGGATTTTTTGAGAGTTGGGATGAGGGAGGCACCTGGGTGGCTTAGCCGGTTAAGTGTCCGACTCTTGATTTCCGCCCAGGTCATGATCTCATGGTTCACGGGTTCCAGCCGTGCTTCAGGCTCGGTACTGACAGGGCAGAGCCTGCTTGGGATCCTCTGTCTCCCTCTCGCTGCCCCTCCCCAGCTCACACCTGTGTTCACTCTCTCAAAAAATAATAAACTTAAAAAAAAAAAAGGACAGGGGGTGGGTAAATAGGTGATGGGGATGAAGAAGTGCACTTGTGATGAGCACCAGGTGACGTATGGAAGTGCTGAATCACTCTCTTGTATACCGGAATCGGATAATACACTGCATGCTATCTAACTGGAATTTAAATAAAAACATTTTTAAAAAAAGGGTTGTCATGGAATAGACCGCACATAAAATTTACGGTCTTAACCATGTCTAGGTGTACAGTTCAGTGGCATTGGGTGCATTCATGGTGCTGTGTAGACATCACCACCGTCTGTCTCCAGATCGTTTCCATCTTCCCGTTGGACACGAACTCCCCAGCCTCCCTGGCAGCCGCCATCCTACTTTCCGTCTCTGTGAATGTGACTCCTCTAGGTACCTCGTGGAAGTGGAAGTTTCCAGGCCTTTTGTATTTAGGAAGTATTCAATGTGACTGCCATCTAATAAAATTTTTACAGAAGGAAGAGATCGTCTTGGGCACAGGGTCAGATTTCCTCTGGCTTTTGGGTCACGCGGGCGTGTGGCAGTGCCCCATTGACACGTGTGTGCCTTTGAGAGCTGTAGAGTAACAGATCTCAAGACCCAGTGAGATGCTTTGTCCAACAGAAGGTGCAGTAACTATGGTGGTTTGTGTACCGTATTACATTTTACAAAGCATTTTAATCTGTAGGTTTCTTTTCACTTGATTCTCCCCATGGCCTATGAGGTATTTCGTTCGTCGCTTTAATCTGTAGGTTTCTTTTCACTTGATTCTCCCCATGGCCTATGAGGTATTTCGTTCGTCGCATTCTTACGATAAGAAACTGTGGCTCGGGTAAATACATTGTCTAAGGCTACAAAAGTAATCAAAGGCAGAATCAGGACTTCAGCTCTAGGTTTTGATTTTCAAACCCCAGTGCTTTCCACCATAGCACAGTGTGAGCAATTACCACCTCTCTGGAGGT
Source organism: Crocuta crocuta (assembly GCF_008692635.1). Lineage (NCBI taxonomy): Eukaryota > Metazoa > Chordata > Mammalia > Carnivora > Hyaenidae > Crocuta > Crocuta crocuta. The sequence goes on along the minus strand of NW_027532607.1, from coordinate 3,814,272 downwards.
CCCGGTAATTGCCTGTCCTCAGAAAAGGGAAGCTTGGGGTGGCTCAGTCGGTTGGGCATCTGACTTCAGCTCAGGTCATGATCTTACGGCTTGTGAGTTCAAGCCCTGCATCGGGCTCTGTGCTAACAGCTCGGAGCCTGGAGCCTACTTCGGATTCTGTGTCTCCCTCTCTCTTCTGCCCTGCCCCAACTCGCACTTGCTCGCGTACTCGCTCGCTCACTCACTCTCTCTCTCTCTCTCAAAAATAAATAAACATTTAAAAAAGGGGGTGAAGCTTCTCCAAATGTATTCCTAGTTGTCAGCTCTCCACTTCATTAGCTTGGAAACACGTGGAAACCCTTTCCTGATCATCCAGCCTCTACTCTTAGTGCAGCTGATGAATGGCCTGAGCTTCAGACCCCGTTGATCTAGATTAGGGCCTAGACTAGCACCGTCCAACAGAAATAGGTGAGCCACACATGCAAGCCACAGTGGTTTAAATTGAAAGTGGTTTACAATTTAAAGTGCTTTCCAATTTTTCTAGTAGCCACATGAAAATAAGAAACAGGTGACATTCATTTTAAGAATGGATTTCAGTTACCCGATATATCCAAAATACTATCATTTGAATATGTAATCAACATAAAAATGAGGTGTAAAAACATTTCTTGTTGTTGTTGTTACTAAGTCTGCAAAATCCAGCGTGCATTTTACACGTACAGCAATCCCAAGTCAGATGCTAAAGTTTTATCGGAGGCATCTGATCTGAATTTAAATTTCGTAAAAATTTCCAGCTGGAAAAGTAGATTCACATACCCAAGGTGCTTCAGTCTTATGTCAAACTGTTCTAACAGCTGAATCAAGGGTCATTTAAAGTAATTAACGAAAATTTAAAATTCAGCCCCTCCGTGGCACAGGCCACGTTTCCAGTGCCCCTCACTAGCCACATATGGCACGTGGCCACCACGCCAGAAAGCACAGGCCTGGTGAACAGCTACGGCTGGCCAGGGCTGGGGTGAGTACCAACAGACCAAAACAGGAGGCAGCAGGCTTTTCCTGTACAGGGTCAGACGGTGAATATTTTCAAATTTGTCAGGCCACACAGTCTGTCTTGAAAGTATTCAACTCTACCGCTGGATGGTGAAAGCCACAGAATGAATGAGCAGAGCTGTGTTCCATTAAAACTTTATTTAACAGCAACCACAACAACTTCACTCAACCAGCAAGAACCGGCCCACCTAGTTTGTCAACCTCTGGTCCCTGTCTCTGGCCCAGTACCTCGGCTGTGCTGTGGACTATCGAAAACAGGCAGCTCTTGACACTAGTTTTCTGAGGATATGAAAAGCTAGACTCATTGTATCCCCTTCCCTGGGTGCAATTACAATTTTGGCCCCACTTGGCGTGAAGGCTGCAGTGCACTTGAAGATAAAACATCTCAGACTCTCTTTTCAGCAGGCTTTTTGCACATCCTAAGGCAATTGCTTCGCTGTGCTTTGAAGTCCATGTGTTGAGAGTGGAGAGGGTTTTTGTTTTTTTAATGTTTTATTGATTTCTGAGAGAGACACACACACAACACACACACACAGCATGAGCAGGGGAGGGTCGTGGAGAGAGGGAGACACAGAATCTGAAACAGGCTCCAGGCTCTGAGCTAGCTGTCAGCACAGAGCCTGACGCAGGGCTTGAACCCACGAACCCCGAGATCATGACCTGAGCCGAAGTCAGACTCTCAACCGACTGAGCCACCCAGGTGCCTCGAGAGTGGAGAGTTTTGACAGAGCATTTACAGTGATGTGAATAATGTAGGAAAGTCCCAAGAATGACAAATTGTGTCACACACACACACACACACACACACCCCCGCTTGTTCCTCTCTCCACACAGAGCGGAGAGGGCAGAATCATGCCCATTTCACAGTTGGAAAAATACACGGTATCAGGGGCCAGATGTTTCTCCGTGGTCATTAGCTCATGTGGCATCCATCCATTTTGATGGTAAAGGCAAAAGCACTTGTAGATTCTGATTCTGGTCTGGGGCTTTGAGGTCCTGAATCATTCATATCTTTGGGGAATAACTCCATCCAGAGTCGGTCATGTGTATTACAAAGCCTTGCCCCCACTTTTCACATCTTGATGTTTAGAAATGGTATTGGGGCCCATGGAGGAAGAGAAAGGGAACAGGAAGGGATGAGACAGGGATTGGATGGAAGATGACACCTGAGGGTGGGGATATATAAG
>NW_027532607.1:3809103-3811955 GCF_008692635.1 Crocuta crocuta | reverse complement strand
ATATAAGAGCCTGGCCTCGTAGAGATCTCTGAAGCACAGCGCTGGGATGGGGGGGGGGGGCAATTTAGTGAAAAACCATACTTTGGGATTCCCTTGAGCCTAAAACTTTGGGTCCAGGACTTCTGGCAAGGAGCGCATTTCAGGTATTGCTCAGTTAATAAACTATATACTCAGGGGCACTGGCTCGGGGTCACCTTTGCCAAAATCAAGGTTTGAAGTCAAACTGTACTGAGTAACTTGACTGTGCCCACTCGGAGAGTTTGCAGTAGGACAAACGGACAAAAGCCCTTGGCTTCTCCAGGCACATGTGTGCAGTTCTAGCAAACGTGGTGCCATGTGCAAGTGGGAAGGATCTGAATCCCCGTGATTTTTTTTTTTTTTTTTTTTGATGATGGAGAGAATTATTTGGGGTAGCTGTTCAGATGACGGCTCACACGGAGGCTCAACCCTGCAGCACAGAGCTAATCTCGAATCGTGATTGCCTGTAATGATGATTACCCAAACTCTGGAATTAGAACAATAGATTTTACAAAGTTAGAGCAGACTTGCTCCACTGTTCCATATGTGAGCACAGCTTTAACAACCTTGATCTTTCACAAAGTATTAGGCTTCAGTTATTCAGCTTCTGAAATAGCAACGTTCAGAAGCAATGGCTCTCACCTATCCCTCTTTTCAAAATCATGGCATGTTAAATAAAGCAACTCACCCATCGGAGACCTACAGGCTGAAGTTGGATAAAGAAGAAACAACAGACCTGCGGTCATATCCCAGCTCTGCCACCTAGAAACCATGTGGCCCGGAGAAAGTCGTCCCTCTTTTGAGTCTCCATTTCCTAATCTGGAAGTCATTGTGAGCATGGAGTGATCAGATCTGTTATCAGTTCAGTGACTTCAAAAGTCTTAAGAATCCTTCTTGATCTTTGGATTTGCAGCCTTCGTTTGACATAGAAGCTTGTTTGGAAACAGTGTTGAGTAAGGAAGGTGGTATTTTCACTAAACTAGGGATGGAGCTTTATAGCAAAAAAACAGGTCCCCTAAAGATGGAACATTTTGGCCTCAGCACCGTCTGGTACCCAACAGATGCCTTTGCCAAAGTTGCCCCATTGGCTCTCAGCATTTAGTGTGCATCTGAGCCAGGTCTCCAACTTCCTTCTCCCCCAGGGTCTGGATGTCAAAGCGCTGCAATGGCCCGAGATCCAACATTTTGAGAAGTTATCTCTGTGGATTTTGAGATAGATGCTTCAAGGACTATCTGTCCCACCCTCTACCCCGTCACTGAGAAACTGCTTGATGCATGTGTCTATGAGTCAACTTGGGGTTTAAAAACACAGCAAAATCTCCTGTCTCTGGATGGCCCAGCTCAGACAGCCACTACCTGCAGAGGAGGCCTGACTTGCTTGGGAGGGAAAGGGGCGATGGCTGCGGAACCCTTGACCACCTCCGCGTCTAGCCTTAAGTGTCTGCCACCCCCAGGAACGTCCCCTACGGTACTGCATGCAACGTCTATCGGTCGCCCCCAGACTGACGTTATCCAAGTGAGCTAAGGCTGTCGTCTGCCCGGCACTGGCTCATTCAGGAGCCACTGGAATGATCAATGAGACCGAGCAGCCGGCCCCTCTCTGGCCGCTGGTGAATCAGCTGCCGCTGCCTGGGCCCGACCCCTTCTCCACAGAGCAGGAAGCACTTGAACCAGGGATGACTCGCGTCTGGCTAATGGCGCTTCTGTGTCAGGCATTGTCCTTGATGCCATACGTTTCTCATATGTGAGTGGGCTGGAGCTCCTGAAGACAGACCAGTAGTGGACATATCCCTTCAGCCAGAGCACCCCCCTCCCCGCCTCCCCCCACTAAAGCCCTTGATGGCCTTTGGTTTCGGTTTTTGCTTTTTAAAGTTTATTTTTTTATTGTGTGAGAGAGAGCACAAGTTGGTGAGGGACAGAGAGAAAGGGAGAGAGAGAAGCCCAAGCAGGCTCCACACAGCCAGCGCAGAACCCAATGCAGGGCTCGAACTGACGAACCGTGAGATCGTGACCTGAGCTGAAGTCAAACGCTTAACCTACTGAACCACCCAGGCGCCCCTTTACTGTCTCCCTTCTTGAAAGAGTCCTAGTTAGTCTTTCTGAGCAAAAGTAAGAGCCAGACTTACTAAGGGGAAGCCGGGTCAAGCTTGTGATTGAAAATAAATTTTCAAAGATAGATTTTATCTTTGATTTTTCTCTCCCCTTCCTGTGTTTGTCCTTAGCACTCCGTCTTCCCACACGTGTGCACAGCACGTGCATGTATGTATGCGCATACACATTCATGGTAAAAGCATTTTAAGTGCAGATCCTTCTGGGGAAGGGTATGGCGCAGATAGTCACACTGCCTTAGAGAAGACCCAGGCTGCTGCCATTTCCATTGTCATGGTTACTGGGCCTGGCCCCTAGGGCTATCCTCAGACCAGAGGCTTTCAGCTTGTGTTCACACTCTCCTCCCGACACCTGCCTCACAGTGAAAGAGGGACCTTCCAAGGTGTGTGTCCTCTAAGCCTTAGAATTGACCATACTGTCGATTTGTCTATTTCACCTGCCCCCTTAATTTGAAATCAGTTTCTCTCTCTTATGCACACAGACAGGAGACCTACATCCCCGCTGGTCTGGGCTCTTTGGGTTGTACAGCCCCTCATTATTTTGCTATAGACTCAGGCCCCTTTTCCTAATCCCAGGGGTCTTGATGATGGCGACACAGTGTATGTGTGTTGTTTTCACACCAAATCTGCCAGAAGGACCACAGCATCCTTTCTCCTGGCTCTGAGCAGACATCCTACTTGCAAAAGGCATTTTACTCCCTTCTCTCTCCAACCACCCCCCCCCCC